>NW_017257520.1:141991-151730 GCF_001594055.1 Mycetomoellerius zeteki
AAAACAAACGTTCTGCTGAACGCACCCAATGGCTGCGTTCAGCAGACTCAACAGTTTTGCAACCGTTTTATGATTGTCTGCTGAGATAGGACCATTCTTCTAGATCTAAAAATATGATCCAATTAGCGCGAAGGAAACTTCCAACAGTTGCAAAACAAACGTTCTGCTGAACGCACCCAATGATTCCGATGAATTTTGCTTCGTATTATCGGAATCCTGTTTTCTGATTGGATGCAGAGCGTCGTACGACGAAAGTGAATCCAGCATTAGGGCAACTTGTCCACACTTGTTCTGACTTGTTCGCGAGAGCGGGAAAATTATTAACATAGTTAAACATCGACAGAAGCAGATATAAGGAAAAGAAACGTCCGTTTATGTTATTGTCGTTTATAAATTGCGATGTCAATTTGTTAAGTTGAGATGAGTGAGAAACTGAATAGTTTGATCATCCAAAAAGATCAAGCACAACTGCAAGAATTCGTGCGGGAAACCTCAACTGAGGAGGTAAGGAATGCAGTTCACAAATGTAAAACACCTTTTTTATTTATAGCCAATTCTATATGAGAAGTTAAGACTCTTCTTAAGAACATCAGTCCGAAACGGTGTTAGAAAGATGATTTATTTCAGCTCACGAAGATAATATCAAACGAAATTTGCAATGCAGACATTTCCAAGATACTGGACGAGGTCCTGCAAGTGTGTTCTGAGTCGGAGAGTTTATATGCCAAGAGAGTCAAATTAGTGGAGTCCGCTCTGAAAGCTTTAGGCAAAGCCAAAGTTACAATTAATCATGCAAGCGAGATTGTGAATCGGATAGTGTTAGACTTTCCTAAATATCCAAAGCTACATTTGATCAAATTGGTCGACTTCTGTCTTACTAGTATTCGCAACAATGACGACGAATTTAGAAGGTATATGATTACTTCAATCCTTTAACATAATAAAAACAAAAGATACATATGGTATGTTTCAGTTGGAAAGACTTATTACCTGTCTTGTTGGAAGTATTGGAGGAAGAAAAGTATATTACTTATATGAATGGCGAGGTTACTGGTTCCAAATACAAGTCTATCATCATTAATAATCTATGCAATAGTGAATGGGACACACAGATAATGCCATCGTTGGCGAGAATGTTTAGGTAACCATTCTTGCAGTTCCTAGTAAAATAGATATATGAATAAATGAACTGATGACTTTATTGTACTTAGAGATATATCATTGGAAAAGGAGGATCATGCTATGGTAATTACAGTATTCTGCACAAAATTGCAAGATATACCTCTTGATGAAGTACCTCCTTTTGTGCATCAGTCACTGAGATTGTGTACTAATCAGGATAATAAATATCTCTTGGAAGCCTTACGGAAGTATTTCACACTACGCTTCTCGCAAACTGACAGTACTGACACTTTTGAATCTATAGGTAAGAAAAATAAAGATATAATTTATTAATGTAATATATAATTATATAATGTTATAATAGTAATAATATGTAACAGTAACATTATATAACTATATATTGTTAAATGATACAACTATATTATATTATAAACATAACATTGTTAATGTAGTTTTATTATAGAATATAACTTTAGAAACATGACATTTAAAAGATTTAAAATTCGATTCCCATAATTCTTTATAAATGTTGTCTCTAAATTATACATAAAAGTGTGACACATTTTTCTTTTTGAGTCTTAATCTTTAATTACTGAATTACAGATGTGATAAATCCCAAGGAAGTTCGAGACGTTGAAAGTACAGTATTATATCATATATCTCAATCGGCCGAATTGAATCACCAACATATAAGAGACTACATCAAATATTTTAAAAGTATATCGCACATTCCTGAAGCTGTATTAGAACCTTTTATGCTTTCTGTACTGCTCACAGTTGCTTCTATTGATGAAAATCAGGTGATGATATATTAATTTATTTATTTTTGTATGTTTTAATGCCTATACTTTTCTTTTTGAATCTTAATTTTTTAATTACTGAATTACAGATGTGATAAATCCCAAGGAAGTTCAAGATATTAAAAATATAGTATATCATATATCTCAATCAGCCGAATTGAATCATCAACACATAAGATTTTACATTAAGAGACATATGATATGATACTATACTTTCAATGTTTTAAACTTTCTTGGGATTTACCACATCTGTAATTCAGTAATTAAAAATTTAGATTTAAAAAGAGAAATGTGTTATACTTCCATGTACAATTTAGAGACACCATTCATAAAGAATTATGTGAATCGAATTTTAAATCCTTTAAATTTTTTAAATATTTTTAAAATTATTCTATAACAAAAAAAACTATTAAACATGTTTTTATGTTTATAATGTAATATGGTTGTATTGTATAACAATATATAATTATATAATATTATTTAACTATAATATCGTAGATTTTCGAAATGCTGCGAACGATTATTAATAAACGAAACGAAAATGATATTAAACAGAAACATAGCGCATGGTTAAGAAAATTAATTCCCGATTCTTGTAGCATAATAAATGTAATGGAAAACGTCATCGAGGCGAGGTAAATGTAATAAATTGCAGGTATTATAAATATTTTAATATCAAATCTTTTAATATATACAACACTTTAATTACATAGTAACAGAGATCGTCACTTAGTATTGAAAGGACTCGTAGATCTCGCATTTGTTCTTATGGCTGTAGAGAATAAAACAAAAACGGATGTGCATCCTTTATGGCAAATCGGTACAAAGATACTTCAAAAGATCATGAGAAAGCATCACGAAACAGTTGCAACTATATTTCAAATGTTGATTGATAAGATAATCGCGAGTAGATCATCTATTTCTCAATATACTGGTAGGATTTTTGTAAAAATGCTCTAAATAGTTATTAATTATTTATTGTGTTTATTAACTAATTATCATAAATCTTGTTATTCCTCATTTAATTATTGGCAGCTAATATTATTTGTTTGCAGATTGTTTGACATATATGTGCCGTAAGTTAACCATTCTAGTGTTGGACCATCAAGATTCTATAATAATGCTTTTCGATCAGATCTCATCTATACCCGGAGAGATTGCCATTTTTATTGTTTCCGCGATATTTCCATTGGTACAAGTCTCAGTCAGTATAAGAGAACATTTGGTCTTGACATTGAGACAGGCTCTCTATAGAAAGGGTACTTTTAATCGACAAATGGCGGTCAGTGGGATTTTGGAAATGTTGAGGAATCTGAAAATACATTCTATGAGTAGCCTCGCGATGAGTTCGAGTCAGTACGCCAATTCGTCGTTGACTGGCACAAGTTCTACATCCATTTTGACTCAGGTTTTATTAATTATATTGTCACAGTCGGTTAAACTTTTATAACTGTAAAATGATTAATAATAAATGATTAATAAATTCTATATGATATTGTTTTAGGTGACATTAGAGAGAGGTACTCAAGCAAGAGGACTTACTTCAAGATATAATAGAACTTTATGTTACGATATTTTGGGCATTTTAAGAAGGTGTTTTACTCACGAGTGCGAAGTTCGATTATACTTATACAATGGTACGAGATTAGAGAAAAAATTACGCTACTTGTATTGCTAAAAGATTAAAGTAATTAGTTATCAATTTGGTTCGATTTATCCTTTAGGTTTATATGAAGCCGTATTGAAAAATATCGAGATAGCGGAATACGTATTAGAAATGTTGTTGCCACACTTCAAAACTTTTTTTGAGACAGATGAGAACGTCGTGGTGCCAGTTAAACTGGAATTATGTACAGTTATACAAGGGGACCAAGTTGTATTGCAGGAACCTCTGGCAGAACTGATATTCGTACTACAAAAGATTTACATCAAATCGGCTCTAATAAAATCATCTTTTGTAGATGAATTGGCTATTATCTTGGAATCTCTCTGCAGACGGATGCCGCGGCTCGAGACAGAACATCTAAGTCTTGTGAGTTTAGAAAATTAGACTTAATAAAATTCAAGATTATTTGTAATTATATAATATCTTTAATTCTCTTTTAATCTCAATAGGATGACAAGCTTGATTTAAGCAACACTAGCACCAAAGCTCAAGAAAAATTGCAGATTGTTCTGTTAACGATTAAAATTTACGAGGCTCTCATATCCTTTAGAATCGGCGCCTGGTCTATAAATTGTACAGATACCGCACAAAATATTAAAAATCTGTTCAAAGGATATACGAGATTAGTTGAATTTACTAAGGTAATGAAAATGTATGTTGTGTATATTTATAATTAATATAAATTTATTTATAACTATATGATTTTTTATTATTTTCAATTGCTTAGCATATACCAAAGGTTAAAAAGGGAGAAGGAAAAAATAAAAGGACACAAAATGACTTAAATAATACAAGTGTAAAGAAAGCTGGCCGACCAGGTAGCATAAAATTACCGCCCAGTATCATAGATTTGTTTATAGTGCACAAAAGTCTGTCGCTCTTCTATTTGAAATCTGTTCCCTGGGCATCTGAGGACCAAGTAACTGTGTTAATAGATAACCATGATTTTTATCATTACATTCTGCGAACATTATTGCAAATTTTGCAAAATATTAAACTATTAACGGAGTACAATTTGCGGAAGCATAAAGAACAGTATATGAAGACCTACTTCGAAATTGGAAAGTAAGTGCTGTTTTATGTAGATACCTAGCATCTCGCTGTTCATTTTGCCATGCATTTTTAAGGCATTTTTTATGATACATTACTGCAGACTCTAAATCTTTTTCCTGGCAGATTATTATACAATCACATTATACTGGATTTGAACAAAGTTCTCGATACAGACGAACAAGGGACTATATTAGCATTAGAATGTTTCAAAGAATTATGTTGTTTAATTTGCACCTACTTCTCTTCTGAATTGTCGCAGTTTCTTAATGTTATTATTCGTAAGTGTTTAAAATATTAGGATAAAGTAGTGTTCCTGTTATAATATAATTCTTTTTGCAGCTAATGAATCAACTCAAGCAGAAAATCGTAACTCACAATTGGAGAACATAATTGCTACTGTACGTACAAGTTTCAGGACGTTCTTTACTGAGAAGGAGGAACATGAGGAGAATTCTAAACAAATACTTGGTATATTATTAGATATTATATACCAACTGATGCAACAGATACATTTTTATGAAACAAATGGCGATAAAGTTAGTATCTTTTTGTAACTATTTTTGTTGAATAAAAATAGAAAGCATAATAAAAAATCTGTTACATAAGGTATTTGAATCGATGATGAAATTCACACAATTGGAAGATATGAATCCTCAAGCTTCTTTAACTATTTTCCAAATTCTGTTATTTATAGAAGAGCGAAATAGGTACCGTCGATAAGGTATATAATGAATATAAGTATATAAGGTGTAATGTACTGTCGACCAAAAATTTGAGATCATTAATTGAAAATGTATTATATATATATATATATATGTGAAAAATTAAATTGAATTTATTATAATTTAACATTTTTATTATTTTACACATTGTTTTATAATGAAATAAAAAATATGAAATGTTTCAAAGTTTCACAGAAAAATATTTTTTGCAAGATGAATGAAAAACACTAAAGAGTATTAGATACTTTTTTCGTCGAAATCGTTCTTACGGTAAATAATTTTTTCTAATTTAAGTAAGTTAGCTACAAGTTTCTTATTTTTTTCTGACGGAAAAGTCTTTTATTTCCATTTTCTAAAATAGTCCATAGCTCAGTTTTGGGAGACTTTATGCCCATGGTTCATTTTCTCGAGATTAAACAAATGCTGTGTTAATCACAACTGTGCTAAATAAAACGCATATTTACTTTCTAATTTAAAAAAATTGTATAAACGAATTGACAGTATTTTTTTTAATAGTGTTTTGGAACTGGAATATACTTAAATTTTATGTGATTTCAAACTTTTAGTTGACAGTGTATATATATTCTATTGTAATGTTTATCTTATTATTACATAAAAATTGATTTCTCTTTAAATATTCATTATTATTTATTTATAGACTGAGGTATCGGAAAATAACAAATTCAAAATTATCCACGAAGAGACGGCGGATAAACTTTACAATTTAATAAATAATTCGGTAAAAGAGAAATTGGACAATGTATCTTGGTTGTTAGTGCGTCTTAAAGCCGAGCAAAATATTGTTTGTCCGCCTGGCACAGATATCGAAGAATGTACGTATAATTTCATGTACATATATTTATATTGCTTATAAACTTTTGCACTTGTTTTCTTATAATATTAAAATCCCTGAACACAGATCAGGAAAAAGTGAGAACAAAAGAACGCAGTTTGTGCAGACAGCTGTCGCACATTATACAAATACTTTATACAATAGCTAACGTTGCTATTAAACCAGGAGCATCCACAGATATTATGTTCAAAAATTTACAAATCGTGTACAATCTACTTAGTAATCTTACAAAATATTTCTACGGAAAATCCAGTAAACAAAATGCAGCATTTCAATCAGTGAAGTAAGAATTTGTCTCTATATTTTATAAATTTTAATATATTAATTTTTAATTACTGTTTAATAATTTAATTTCATATATATTTTTATTTACAAAATATAATTTTTATATAATTTCAGATTTATTCAAGTGATTCAATCAGCTGGGAAACCATTAAAATCTGGATTTTATAATTTAATAACCTATATTGAGGTATTCATCTAAAATATGATTTTATCTTATATCATGTAGAAATAATAATATGTGTTCGTATTGTATAGGGAAATCAAAATGCAAAAAAATCGAAAGCTGATTCACACTTGCAAAGAAACAAGATTTTGAAAGAGACTCGAATTATACCCCGTGTGATATGTGAAATAGAACAATTTCATAAGGAGGTTTTATCGCTTGATAAGAAGACCGGTGTAAGTATTTATTGTATATTTAAAGAAGAGAAATTGATACATGTACACGTATGTGTTTACTACTTGGGAAAATCAGAAAAATCTGGAATTTTCAAGGGATTTCTTTTTTACTTTTAAAAATCAGAGATTTTCATAGAATTTGATCTGTACTCAGGGAAACTTATAATTTTACTTATTCTGTTTCTTTCTGAAAACAGCTTTTCTTTAATTATTTTTTTCTTGATAATGCAAAATATTGATTAACTATAAGTATGGTGTACACATTCGCGTACATTCTCGCCTGCCTTGTGTATTTTTATAAAAAAAAATGAGGGTAATAGTAGGAGACACAATACTCAATACTCATTGTTAGTAGAAGAGATAACTCACTGATACTGTATTGTAGTTAATCTTTACTTCCTATTTCGGAATTCTAATTGTAGAAAGTGATATAGTCTTAGAAAATTGCTGTCTTCTACTAATTTACGATAGTTTGTTTGCACTGTAATTTATTTGAAAGTTGCATAAAAAAAATTGTCTAATCTTACCTGAAATTTTGAATGAAAATATTTGGAAAATCTATGAATTCTCAGGGAATATTTTTACAAGAGATTTCAGTACCCTACATGTACATGTAAATGTACCCTAATATGGTTTATTTAAAAAAGGAGATAAATTTATATATGAATATAGAGACAATTGCGATATGTATATTTATTTAGGTTCCACTTGAGATTTACATAAAGCACAGCATAACGCGCGATTTCCGTATAAAAAGCACACAGTTAACAGAAGCACTGGACAAACTGAATATAAGTATGGTAAGAAAGAGATATGAAAAAGTATTGTTTAAAGTTTGGCATTTTATAATTCTTTTATACTTATCACATTATATTTATCAGCTGGATACACAGAATTCTCGTTGCAATAACGACGCATCTAATGCAGATATAAATGACGTATCTATTGAATCACTTACTGAAACACCATCTTCAAAACGATCTAGGCAAAACAATGCATCCTCAAAATCGCCGGAATTCCCGCCTTCAAAACGCTCAAGAAGATCATCAGAATCTTAAACTTAAAACTATAAGTGCCTTATCTTAAGATTAATAATATAATCTTTCTTTCATTTAGATATAAAGTTTAATTCTACATTTCTTCTGTATAATAGTTTTTTTTATATAAGTCTAATTATATCAAGAGTTGTATGTAAAGAACATGTTTATGAAATATAAATATTCTATTTTATAATATTGTATTAAGTATAATAAATTAAAGTATAACTTGCGTTTAATTTACCATATTAATCATAACATTAGTAATATTTTGATGGCTTAGTCATTCAGATATTTTCATCATATTTGTGATGTCATTTTGACATACTTATCACTTGAAATTGTACTAGAAGTAAATTATGCAACAAAGTCCAGAGGCCTGTTGAAACCACCCTTTCTATTCATGTACTGTCTATATTTCCTTTTCAAAATGACATGAACCGCACCCACGTCATTTCCATCTACTTTTTTGCCTTTAGTGGTATCGAAATCACAGAATCCCATTATTCTCATCATCTCTTGTTCTTCAGGTGTTTTGCCTTGAAGATCTGCTTCTGTAATACAAAAGCACAGTTAATTGTTTCTCTTTCTAATTTCAATGGTTGCAACTTTTATTAGAACTTTGTGACATGTCAAAACTCTGATGATCTTTGAAAAGTATTTGGAGATTTCTAGAGTCACACGACTGGGCTATTCGAGTCAAACTAGACATCATTAGCTAATAAATCAATTGTTTTAATTTATAATGTAAAAAAATCTTTATTTTTATGAACATACTAGACAAACATGTGGATACCTGTAATAATGGGTCGTTCATTTGTTGAAGGTTTCGGTTTTACTCTATGTTTGGATCTGTCACGCTCCCGTGATCTGGATCTGCTGTACGATCTTCTATGCCTATCTCGTTCACGTTCTCGATCCCTGTCTCTGTCTCTCGACTTTACTCTATCTCGTTCTACAGATCTATAGACAAAAAAGGCTCCATGTTTATGATAGTCAGAGGGATGTAATAAATTAATAAAAAAACACTTTCAAATATACCTTCGTCTTCTTTCTCGCGATCGTCTTCTCCGCCGGTCTCTGTCGCGATCTCGTTCTCGAGATCGATCCCTCCGTCCTCTTCCTGGAGATGGAGAACGACTTCTCCCCATTCTGTAAAGTACATGTTTTTTTAATGCTTCACTAAAATTAATTTAGGAAGATAAGGATTAAAACAACTGCATAATAATATAAATAATTTGGAAACAAACGAGACTGTAAGATTTTGAGTTTAATTGAAAGAATAATTTCGATTATACAATAAATTTCATTGTAGGATTTTTGAACGTTATTATAACATTATAAACAAAAGAAATTATTGTAAATAAAAGAAAATAAATTACACTCTGTTTAACAGTTGATATTTACGCAGCTATTTTTATTTTCGTTTAATTTAAAAAAATAAAAACTCATTAATTTCTAAATAACATTTTTACGGAATATATAGGTTAGGTTACACACTAGCGACACAGTCAGTTAATAGCTGCGTTCAGCAGACTCAACAGTTTTGCACAATCGTTTTATGATTACTGCTGAGATAGGACCATTCTTCTAGATCTAAAAGTATAATCCAATCAGCGCGAAGGAAACTTCCAACAGTTGCAAAACGAACGTTCTGCTGAACGCACCCAGTAAAAGGTTGCAACATTTTTTAATTCGATGGTTTTCGGAACGCGCAAAAATTCTGACAGTGCAGACTACTATCCCTGAAACACTATCTATTGCTGGATTCATACTGCATCCGATTTTCGTCGTACGACGCT
>NW_017257520.1:151776-153139 GCF_001594055.1 Mycetomoellerius zeteki
AGGCTGGTTTTACATTTCTCGAAGCGCAGCGTCGCAAGCGTGTCGCAAGCGTTATGATCCAATCAGAGTCGAGCTAGCTTGACGTTGATTGAACCGCAACGCTTGCAACGCTGCGATGCGATTAATGTAGAACCAGTTTTAAGCTAGCTCGACTCTGATTGGATCATAACGCTTGCGACACGCTTGCGACATTGCGATGCGACTAATATAGAACCAGGATAGCGATCATGTAACTTTTTCGCTAGAACGGAAATGTGAAAAATGAAAATTTTTTGTATGAATGTGTGTATATGTACGAACATATATAGGGTGTCCCAAAAAGGTCGGGACACCTAAATATCTCGGGAAATATAAGTTTTACAGAAAAGTGTTTCAGACAAAAGTTATATGGTTTAAAAATATCTATTTACTGATCCTATCAGTTCGACCTTGGGTTGCGTAGCCAAGGTCAGGTCAAGGTTACATTGATTTTCTTAAATGGAACACCCTATTTTTTATTCAAGAATCTAATAGCTGATGTCGAGAGCTTTCCAAAACTCTATAATGAAATATTTTTTCATGAAGTACTTTTCAAGTTATAATGCTTCAAAGTTACAGTATCGCCGGCATTAGCATTACCCAAAATATTTAATTTTGGAGACTGGCCAGTCAAGGCGAGATCAGTAGGTGGTCTGTGAATCTTGACCTTCGGTTAACGCACAAAAACATAACGTAGGTGGTATTACATATCTTGGGTAATGCTAGTGCCGGCGATACTGTAACTTTGAAGCATTATAAATTGAAAAGTATTTCATGAAAAAATATTTCATTATAGCATTTTGGAAAGCTCTCGACATCAGCTATTAGATTCTTGAATCAAAAACAGGGTGTTCCATTTAAGAAAATCAATGTAACCTTGACCTGACCTTGGCTATGCAATCCAAGGTCAAACTGATAGGATCAGTAAATAGATATTTTTAAACCATATAACTTTTGTCTGAAACACTTTTCTGTAAAACTTATATTTCCTGAGATATTTAGGTGTCCCGACCTTTTTGGGACATCCTGTATAACAGGTGATGTACGTATTCCTTTTCTCAGGATAGTTCCGGTCGAGATACGCAGTCATAATTACGCATTTGACACAAATTTGGTGAAGCATTTCTCATTTCCAAATTATATCCCATTGCGACGAACGAATTTCAAAACGATCGAAATAGATATAAGAGATCACCTTGGAAAAAAAATTCCATTCGAATTCGGAACGCTGACAGTGACGCTGCACTTTAAACGTAAGCAATAACTTTCTTTCTTTCTTTTACGCGAGCGTGTCGATATAGCGGCAGTCTTTAGTTAGAAACGAGCAGCGATGGAATATGAGGAG
>NW_017257520.1:154106-166525 GCF_001594055.1 Mycetomoellerius zeteki
AAGTTTTGCGATTTAATTTGGAAACACCCTGTACATACAAATTTTCACTTTTCACGTTTTCGCGCTAGGGAAAAAGTTACATGATCGCTACCCAGCTTTACACGATGCGTGTAGTTAAAATAATATTA
Organism: Mycetomoellerius zeteki; assembly: GCF_001594055.1. Classification (NCBI taxonomy): domain Eukaryota; kingdom Metazoa; phylum Arthropoda; class Insecta; order Hymenoptera; family Formicidae; genus Mycetomoellerius; species Mycetomoellerius zeteki. The sequence continues at coordinate 154,235 of NW_017257520.1, forward strand.
CCATTTATCCCTATCAAAGTTATACAAAATCCCTATTTTTTCTACGCAAAAAGATGATTGGTTTATATGTTTAGGGGCCACTGTCACCAAGCTCAGTTAACTTAACTGGGCCAATTAATCCATCGGAATTGACCAATCTGTCAATTCTTCAAACAAAATAACAAATGCAATTGGTCAATTCCGATGGACTAACTGGCCAGTTAAGTTAACTGAGCTTGGTGATAGTGGCCCTAAGAAGCAAGAACCAATCATATTGAAGAATTTTACAATATAGTTGCAAAGCTACTTTCTCAAGCTGTGTTCCAAAATTCACTGTCAATGCTGAAAATGTATAGTACATGTAACGTAGACTGTAGATTTTCAGCCATTTTCAGCGCTGGCAGTGAATTTTGGAACACAGTCAGATTCGACTTTTGGAATGCATTTAAATAAAAAAAAGGAACAGTCCCATGAAAACGTAACCACAGCGCATGTTCGCGCATTGCAGTTTTTCGTAGTTGTGACAAATTTTTTAAACCTGAATAACTATCAACTTTAACGATTAATTAGTTCAATATCTCGATTCAGATATAGCGACGCTTTTTGTCAAATTCGTCCGTTTCATACAAAAACGCGTCATTGAGCGTAATTTCATAAAAATCGAAGGTAGTGTGTTTGCGAAAACAAGGAGAAAAGTTGCAGTTTGGTAGAGGACAAAAATAGACATCTGATTGAAAAAAACAATGCGGAACCAGTGTGGAATAAAAAACTGTAACAATAATCGTTTAAAAGGATTTCACTTGTTTAGGTAAGTCGAATAAAGTTATTACTTGATAGTTTTCTATTATTTAAAGGTTATATTTAAATTATAAATACAAATGTTTCAGATTTCCTCTTCATCGAAAAGATCACTTAAAAAAGTGGCTCGAAGCTATTGGGGAAGCAGATTTTCAACCCACTAAATCTGACGTGATTTGTAGCGCACATTTTACTACTAATGATTATATGGTTAGGCCGTTTGCACATGATGTTCGTTTGAAACATCTTGCTGTACCTTCCATATTTCAAGATCCTCCAGAAACTACTCCTATAATTACAAATATATTTGATTTGAATGGATCTGGTTTGTATCTGTTTACATACAAGTGTTCTGAAACCAAAAGAAGACCATTCAATAATTTTTTATCTAATTTCTGTATTCAATATAGCTCCTGAAGAGATTATGAATTTGCCTACATTGGTCGTACAGTCTCGTACTAAGAAATCCGAGAGTTCGGAAGAAGATGAGGTATATTGTTTTCAACCTTCAGAAAAAACAGCCAGTACAAGTACTGTTGATGATACAATTAAGATAACATTGGTAAACAAACGGAAAATAATGAATAAATCTAAGCACTATTTAAAAAATCAGAAAATTGGTCCAAAAAAGAAGCGAATGCAATCAATTATTACTATACTAAAGCAAGATTTGAAAAGGAATAAAAAAACAATACGATTGCAGCAGAATTTACTGACAGGTATAGTACAAGTTATAAATCTATCCCACAGAATACAAACTTACAGTAACATTATATTAATATTACAATTTTTTATTCAACAGATGTAATATGTAACATATACAACAGTCATATTGTTGAGTAGGAAATTAACATTGTGTAATATTATTATTAGTTTATATTCTGCAAGATATATGTCTTTTGCTATAGAAAAATACTACTTGATTAGAAACTATTGAAAAGCTATTTGATTCTAACAGTATTGTTTCAATAAGCTTTTTGCTAAATTCAGAATATTTTCCTGAGTATATTTCCTTTTTACTAATAATGCAATCATCATGATATACCCTCTGTTTAAGTTACTTGTACTTTTTGCACAGCATATTTGTTTTCTTTCTTTTCAATGCTAGACTATATATTTATCTTTTTTAAGTGTAAAAAAATTCAGGATTTCAAGCAACTTTATCAGACCTGTAATAATCTACTACTATAGCCATTCCGAAATTACTTTAATACTGCTAGCAGCAGTACTAATAGCGAATTCAGTCACTTACACTACACTAGATCAGTGCATACTAAAAGCTGCTTTGCGAAATTAGCAAAGTAAAAATATATAAATATTTTAAACGATTAACTATCTACTAATGATATTGTCACGTTATTTAACAATGAAATGTATGTGTATCATTTGATTGTCAAAGTTGATTATATTGTATCACTGCATTGAAATATTTTATATAAAGCAGCTTTTAATATCCACTGATTCAGTGTAGTGCGAGTGATCGAATTCACCATAAATCAGTCGGCCATCTATAATGGGAGTAATATAGTGCAGTAAGTTGTAAGTTATAAGAAATTGATCAATTACAATCAAATGTGAGGAGAATAATCGACTATGATTGATCAATTTCTTACAGCTTAAGGCTTATTACATAATACTATTTCCATTGTAGAAGGTCCTCGATATATGAGATAGTCAAATGTATTAAGGTCGGTACTCATAGTCGGTTCTTATTTTAAAACTGTCTTAGGCCGGAATCAGACTACGCATTGAAGATTGAGATTGAAGATTAAAATTTAACCAGTGAGGACAAAGGAATTTTAGCTCCTATTGTTTTTCAATCTTCAATCTCAATATTCAATGCGTATGCAAATAAAAACAATAGGAACTAAAATTCCTTTGCCCTCATTGGTCAAATTTTAATCTCGAATCTTCAATGCGTAGTCTGATTCCGACCTTAAGTAATGTCTTAAGATGCTAATATGGCCCTCTGATTGGCTTATGACATCTTAAGATTGTACTTAAGACAATCTCAAATATAAGAATCAACTATGAATGTCGGCCTAAGGCTATATTCCAAAACGTCTCTTCTGAGGAAAATTTTACTTGATATACAATAATAGTATATCCTCTGCTCGAAAAGTATCCGGAATTTCTCATTCAAAAGACGTGAGTTAATAGTATGTCAAATTTTTTTTCACTAAGTTGGCACAACTGTTTTTGACATTGGGTACATCCAAAAGCACGACTGCTTACTAGCGCTCAGTGGCCTAATTTCTACCGAGGGTTCGAACCGGATCAGAATGCAAGAACCAACTACAGTCGAATGACAGGGGAATGCTCGACTGTAGTTGGTTGGTTCTTGCATTCTGACCTGGATCGAATCCTCGGCGGAAACTAGGGCCGGTATTCATAGTCAAATCTTATTTCAAGACCGTCTTAAGTAATGTCTTAAGATGCTAATACAGCCCTCTGATTGGTTCGTGACATCTCAAGACTGAACTTAAGAGGTCTTGAATATAAGAACTGACTATGAATACCGGCCTAGGCCAGTGAGCAGGGTACTGAATGCACCCAATATCTGTTTTCTATATATATATATATTATATATATATATATATCTGATATTTGTCAAATTTTTTTTCTGATATATCTAATATTTATCTTTTGGTATATATCTGATAGATATCGAAAGCAAGAAAGAGAATTCTAGTGCAGGAACGGAAAATGGACCACTAGAGTGCGGTCACATGGAGTGAAAAATAGCGGAACGGAAAAAGAACGGAAAAGACAAATGATCGGGATTAACCAATCAGAATAATTCCGTTACGTTGTTTCGTAAGGTTTGTTCGCGTCGCATACTCCAACACGTTCCAATATGCTTCTATCATAGCTTTTACTCACTCTATCAAGGCTGCGTTCCACTTAACGCTCGCAACGCTCGTGAGCATCATTTGTCCTTGTTTAACATTGGATAAACGATAAGGATAAAATGATTCCACGAGCGTTGTGAGCGTTAAGTGGAACGCAGCCTAAGTATGTTGGAGTGAGTAGGAGCTATGGTAGGAGCATGTTGGAGCACGTTGGAGCTTGCGACGTGAACAAACCTGTAGTTGGGTTTCATGATGAGAAATATATTTACGGAAACGGAACGGAAGTTGGTGAAACCCCCACCATTTATCTTTTCCGTTCTTTTATGGTAACTGTTTATATCAGTCTACCTTAGATAATCGTCGGATTTTATAATGAAAAAAAATGTTGAGCAAAGAGTGTGTTTGAAATTTTGTTTTGCTAACGAAATTTCTTGTGCCGACGCATTAAAAATGTTACAAAAAGCCTACGGGAACTCTTCTCTCTCGAAAACACAAGTGTATGAGTGGTATAAATTGTTTAAAGATGGCCGTGAAATCGTAGAAGACTTGCCGCGTTCTGGGCGTCCATCGTCATCAAATACCAACGAAAACATCGATAAAGTGAAGAAAATTGTGTTTGCAAATCGTCGTGTGAGTGAAAGAGAGATTGCTTCAACCCTTAACATCTCTAATGGTTCGATTCATTACATTTTAATCGAAGTTTTCGAGACGTGTTCGAGTGCAATTAGTTTCAAAGCAAGCGTTTCTTGTACACGACTTTTTGACCAAACATGCAACAAATACCATCGCTTATGCATCGTATTCGGCAGACATGGCATCAATTTTTTCTTGTTTCCAAGATTCAAATTGCCACTATGGGGAAAGCGTTTTGATTCAATTGATTCCATAAAAGAAAATTCGATGAAGGAGCTAAAAGTCATACACTGTTAAAAATTTCATGAAATTTAATATACTTTTAAGTTACACAATTGAATTCAATTTCATGACATTACATTAAATTTAATGTATTTATAACTGAAAAGCATATTTGTGTACACATGAAATTTAATTTGTGTACACGCTCATTACATTTAACTACTGTAACTTAATTTTCAGTTAAATCATTCATTATATTTTAATTTTTTAAAAATTTCGTTCATAACCATGAATTTCATTTACATGTAAAGAAAGCATTTCTAACAGTGTACCTTTAGAAGTCTATGAAAATGCTACGAAGAATGGGTTAATCGATGGCATATGTGTATAGCCTCAAATGGTGATTATTTTGAAGGAGATAAAATAAATTTATCTTAAAATTTTTAATTTTGCGTTTTATTTAAAATTTCTTTTTGGATTCTTTTTTTTAGCAGAGAGTATGTTACATGCACTATATATTGTGAGAAAAATTTCTTTAGAAAGGACGTTTTAGAATATAGCCTAAGCTGTCAATATTTTTAATAGCATTGGAAAATTTGGACGAAAACACAAGCAATGTTTTTGAAGAAAATAAACGAATGGAATTATCACCAATTCAAGCAGTTCAACTTCATGTTAAAAATTATGTGGACACAGTGAAAGAATATTCAGATGTGGAGTTTAAAAGACATTTTCGGTAAAGTGAATATAAATAGTAATATATTGTGCAGCTTTATGTATAATGCTTCAAAAGTAAACATTTATTAGCCTAATTGTTTTTATTATGCAAAGTATGACAACAATCTTACTTGAATATGAAAGTTATTTTATTTAAAATTAATTAACTTTCAATTACAGGATATCGCGTGTAGTATTTACATACTTATTAAATTTAATAAGACCCAACTTAGAAAGGCCAGCTGGATCAGGACGGTGTCCAATTTCTCCTAACTTACAATTATTAGTGACATTATGGACCATGGCAACACCTGATTCATATAGGTAATTATATAAAAAATAATTATATTGAATAAATAAGATTTAATATTAAATTTATTTTATATATATATATACACACTTTTTTTTTCATTAATAGATCTGTTTGTGATCGATTTAATATTGGACGAGCAACTGCTTGGCGTGCTCATAGAAAAGTCTGTGCAGCGATATATTCTTTAGCAGATAAATTTATCAAATGGCCCAGTGTAGAAGAAGCACAACAAACATGGATGGATGTTCAATACAAACATAAGTTTCCAAAAGTACTTGGTGCCATAAATGGTACACACATACGTATACAGAAACCAAAGGAACATGCAGAAAATTACTTAAATCGAAACGGTCATTATTCAATACATTTGCAAGTAAGTTATATACGTTTAATGTAATGAGTAATATAAGGAATTACGGTAAAACTTTTATGAGATTGATAAATGCTTAAATATTTTAATATCTGTTGTAGGCTGTATGTGATTCCACCTTAAAATTTATCCACTGCTATGCAGAACAACCGGGATCTATGCACGATATGTGTGTATTCTGGCTAAGTGACATCCCATCCATGTACACAGAAAAATTTTTTCCACATGATAGTCATCTGATAGGTGATGCTGGATATGCTCTGCAAAAACATGTAATGGTACCTTACGATAACAATGATTTGTCAGGAGCACAAATTAATTTTAATGAACGTTTATGTTCGGCCCATGTAATGATTGAAGAAGCCATCGGTTATCTAAAGGGACGTTTTCGTAGTCTCGTAGATAAGTTGTATATGAAACGGACGGATCTCATATCCGAATATATTATTGCGTGTTGTGTGCTGCACAATATTTGCATTTTACATGAAGATTTTTTAGATGATATTGTAATTGTTGAAAAAGACAATAATCGTATGACAAAATGTGACATTGAAACCATTACTCCAGATAAAGAAGAAGGCATTGAAAAAAGAAATGCGCTAACAAATATGTTGAACGAGAGCGCTCCGTTCAATTTTTTTGATTATATTGCAATTGAACACAGCTACTCTCGACGACCAGTGTCTTTTTCACTGTGATAAAAGCTGTGAGTGGCTTATCAATCGCAATGTTAAACACGTCATGTGGTCAAACGACTCCTACTCAACTCAAATCTGTGTATCTAGTTTTTTTGTATCCTTAGGGAAAAGCAACACTGCTTTTCTATGCATACATTTCATAATACAAAGCGAAATTCCATATAGGTTTGTAATTATCCAAGCGAAAATATATACTGTATTGTTTTCTATAAGAATAATGAATATTATTTAATTTTTTTTATCGAATAACAAAAGTCAGGTAAAACCAAGTTGAATTATTTAAACTTAATAATTATTCATTTTTTTAGGGGAAGCACCTTCGTCCTCGTATAACTTTGATCTTGTCAAGAATACTCTCCTGAGTGATCTCCAGAAAATTTTAAACATCTCAAAATGAAGATATTTATAAGTAAAAAAAATCAAGTTTTTAAGAAAAAATAATAGAATCACTTTTATTATTGATTAATTATGAATTTGTTTTATTTCAATTAAAATTAGTAGGAAAATTTCAAAATAAAAATATGTGGTACAACTCATGGAAAGAATATAAGGTGAAATATTCCGGTGGATGTGCAGTCGTCCAAAAGTAGTAAGGAGCAGTAAGCCAGTCAGATTTTCCCCAAAGTGCTAAATTCAATATGGCCTACACTAAATATATATATTATGTATGTTGAGTGCCGATAGTGAACGCTGAAGTTAGATATTGAGGTGTTGAAATAAATTTTATTTACAAAAGTGCAATATTATTTACAAGGTTAATATTATTTGTACGATTATAACATTTTTATATAAAGAAGACAGTGATATTATTATAAATTTTATGTCATTGTTTATTTCTGTTCTGTACATTATTTTACATCATATTATTTATTGTTATTAATTGTTCTAAACGTTTTTATAATTAATATAACTAATTTTCACTAGAAGTATCATATTTTCATTATCAATCAACCTACTACATTAAAAATTTGCGCCTCCAAGTGGGAAAAAACTGATTGGTTGAATTTCAAGCCATTCCCTCCATGTCGCCATTATATGCACAATACTTCACCTTATATTCTTTCCACCATGGTACAACCTGTAAGATTGAAATTAGACAAAATTTCAATCTTCAATTTCAATCTTCAATGCGTAGTGAGTGACCTTAGGCCGGAATCAGACTACGCATTGAAGATTGAGGTTGAAGATTGAAGATTGAAATTTGACCAATAAGGACAAAGAAATTTTCTTCTTTCGTATCGATTGGTCAAATTTGAATTTTTCAATCTTCAATCTCAATCTTCAATGCATAGTCTGATTCCGGCTTTACGGTCTCCTGTGATTGGTTGACTCGCTTGGGATCTGTTTCACTAACGTCAATTGACTGTCAATCTACTTAGCAGCAAATGCGATTGATCATTTTCACGCCGATTAAGCCTAACTGGGATTAACTGTTAACCGTAAGGGCCAGTTTCACCAACGCCGATTAAGCTTAATCGTGCTCAACTGTCAACCGTAATTGGTCAATTCTACTAAACAGCAAATACGATTGGTCAATTAACGGCCGATTAAGTTAACTGGCGTTGGTGAAACTGGCCCTTTTTTTTATGTAGGAGGAGAAAATCTTATACCCCTAGCCGGGAGGAACCTCATGAGAACCTAACCTAACCCGGTAAGGAGAAGACTCCCGGCGCCCGAGCTCACCGGGTGTGTTATATCATTTTCGATTGGAGTGCACTGGCTGCACTCAGTGTCAAAAGCGTGTTCGATTGGCAGTGCCAATGCGCACTTAGCTAGTGTCAGGTGTTCATTTGACCGACGACACTCGCGTAGTGCGCATTAAGTGGCACGAGATATTTTGACGGTGCCAGTTCAGTGCACTGGAGATATATATGGGGCATTCCACGCCAAGTCGGACAGTTTCAAAAATTTTTTTTTTTGATTTGCCTAATTTTTTGATATTTTTTAGTACCCATCAAAGACCCTTTCGGGTAAATTTTAAGATTTTTAGAATCACAGGTTCAAAAGATATCGAATTTTCAAAAAAACCGGTCTTTTTTTGTTTTGGTCATAATTTCTTCAAAAATGGTCCAAATTAAAAGTTTTTTTTTTGAAATTTTTGTTTTTTTATGCACTTTTCAAAAAAAAATACGAAAAAATTTTCAAAAATTTTTTGTGTAATTTTGGTGAGTTTTTAACTTTAAATCTTGTTTTTCAAACTGAGTGCATATTTTGATTTTTTCGAAATTTTTGTATAACAAACTACTATCATTTTAACAACTTTTAAGCCCGGTCCGATCGTGGGCCTCCTATAATTACTATTTTTTTTCGATTTTTGAAAATTTGATAAATTTTGTTTTCTCTATTAATCATCATGAATACCAATTTTATTACTGTATATTATTTTTTTAGTTCATTTCAATCAATTTTGACACATTTTTATTATTAAAAGGCGTTAAAAATAATTAATTTATCATTAAGATTATTTATAAACAATAGTAACAAAAGAATTTATTTATTTGCGTAATTTTTTAACAAATTTGTTGAAATTATAATTTCAATATCATATTCGTTATAAAACATTACTTATTCATCTAATGATAGTATAAATTTTTAATTTCAAAAATAATTGAGGAACTCACAGTATGATTTTTCTCACGGTGGCGCTGCTACTCATTTCTATAGAGCACTATAAACGTGAGTATTCGCATACCACCATTTTGATTCCTTTCCCGGTTTTCCTATTCCTTGCTCTGTCCCCACTCCGCCGCAGTGGGCGGATACACACCGGCAGCTACAGTTTACTTATATCATAACCTCTGCTATATTATTTACTATTAGAAGTTCAGTTTAGTCGGTTTTATGTGTCTTTATTTAGTGCGTTATCATAAATATTCTATCATGGAGTCTAAACTTCGATTTAATCGATGTTGTAATCCATTGAAATTAGAAAATCATTCAATGAGTAAGGGATTAAGACGAGCTTCTACAAAGTTTCAAGAAGCATGGAAGTTGAGTCGTTTTGATTATTTGTGCACAATATGCAGAAAAAAATTGAAATCCTTAAAATCAGTTGCATCTACATCAAGTAATATTAGTAGGAGTGAAAGTGATGCAAGTGACTATGACTTTAATGATGACGATAGTAGTAATGTTTCTGTCATTGAGAATCATGATGTTGTTCTTGACGATTATATCGTACATGATGATAGAACTGACACTGACACCGATAACTGTGAAATAAGTGAACCAGTATCAATTAGCAATTCATTTTCTTCAGGTATTTTTATTTTTCATTGTAATGTTTTATTATTAATATTTACTTTAATAATAATTATCATGAATTTTTTATATTGAAGGATTAATATCTTTATCTGGTGATGAAGTTACTCGAACTCTATCGCAGTTGAGTCTTGGTACTCAATTACCTGTAATTAACGAAGCTCTGCCATTATTAAATATAAATCCAATTGATAAATATGCAATAAATAATTCATTATATTTGAGTGAAAAATATAACGAAATTTGCTCTACATTTGTGACATTATTAGGAATAAATGATAAATCTAACCATTATCAGAACTCAGTTGATTACCAAAATATTGTAGAGAATCTCAAAGCTAAATTTAAGGCTGAGAGTACTACTAGAAGTGAAAAATTACAAATTTTAACTCTATTGCCTTCTGATTGGAGCATCAATAAGATTTGCGATGTTATGGGTGCTACAAAACACATGGCAATAGTGTCAAAACTTTTAAAAGAAAAAAAAGGAACTTTGTCGATGCCACAGAGAAAAATAGGTAAAGTTTTCAAACTTTTTATTCTTAAATTACATTTGGTAAATATTTTTCTTTTACTTCAATCATCTAATAAGTTCTCTTCTATTTAGGACGACCCCTATCGAACGAAACTAAATGCAAGGTCATAGAATTTTATAAAAATGATGATGTAAGTGTAAATCTGCCTGGTAAAAAAGATTTTGTTTCTATGCGAAAAAAGGATGGTCAAAAAGAACATATCCAAAAAAAACTTATTTTGTGCAATTTAAAAGAATTGTATAAAATATTTAAGGAACAGTATCCTGATGATTGGATAGGGTTTTCTAGCTTTGCATCATTAAGACCTGTCCATTGTGTACTTGCAGGATCGAGTGGTACTCACACTATTTGTGTGTGTGCTATCCATCAAAATATAAAACTCATGATGTTAGGTGAGCATTACAAAAGTTTTATTTTTTAACTGTAAGAGTTAATAATTTTATTTTCTGGCAGGTTCTAATTTAACAACGCTAACTCATCATTCGACAATTCCTTTGATGCAATATAGTGATTGTTTTAAGCTAGTACTATGTCCCAATCCATCATCTGATTGTTACTTCTTGAAATGTGTAAAGTGCCCAGGAATCGATGTTCTCCGAAGTATGTTAGAAACCTTATTCGATGAAAATGCAGTAGATGATATCACATATAAATATTGGATATCTAATCCTCGTTGTCGTCTTGAAACATTTATCAAGAGCTCCTTGGAATTCGTCAACATATTTTGTGATCATATAGTAAATCTTTTACCACATGATTTTATTGCTAAACAACAATCTGCTTTCCTGAAACTCAAAAAAGAATCGTTACAGGATAATGAGTTTTTAGCGATTTGTGATTTTGCTGAAAATTACGCCTTTGTAATACAGGACGCAGCGCCGGGATTTCATTGGAATAATAATCAAGCAACGATTTTTCCAGTTGTAATCTATTACAAACAGAACAGCGAACTGAAGCATCGAAGTTTAGTCATAATTTCTGATGGCAATAATCATGACGCAATTGCTGTGCATGTGTATCTTAAAATTATTAACGATTTTCTAAAAGAATCGTTTTCCAATGCAACTAAAATAGTTTACTTCTCTGATGATGCTCCGCAACAATTTAAAAACTTCAAGAACTTCGTAAATATTTATTACCACAAAAAGGATTTCAACTTAGATGCTGAATGGCATTATTTTGCTACAGCACACGGTAAAGGACCGTGTGATGGAATTGGAGGAACAGTGAAAAGAATTGCGGCGAGAGTAAGTCTTCAACGGCCAATTCATGAGCAAATAACAACAGCTCACGAACTATTTGAATGGGCATCTAAACCAAGCAGTCTGCCGAATATTGCTGTCAAATTTTCACCAGAAAAAGATTACTTAAATGCAAAAGAAAAATTGGATTCTCGATACAATACTGCTAAGTCAATTACAGGGACACAGAAATTTCATTCCATTATTCCAATAGGCAGCGGAAACATACTAGCTAAGGAGTACTCTAGTTCAAATGATAGTCGTACATGTAAAATTTTTAAGAAATTACGCAAGTAAATAAATACTTTTGTTACTATTGTTTATAAATAATCTTAATGATAAATTAATTATTTTTAACGCCTTTTAATAATAAAAATGTGTCAAAATTGATTGAAATGAACTAAAAAAATAATATACAGTAATAAAATTGGTATTCATGATGATTAATAGAGAAAACAAAATTTATCAAATTTTCAAAAATCGAAAAAAAATAGTAATTATAGGAGGCCCACGATCGGACCGGGCTTAAAAGTTGTTAAAATGATAGTAGTTTGTTATACAAAAATTTCGAAAAAATCAAAATATGCACTCAGTTTGAAAAACAAGATTTAAAGTTAAAAACTCACCAAAATTACACAAAAAATTTTTGAAAATTTTTTCGTATTTTTTTT
>NW_017257520.1:167201-168923 GCF_001594055.1 Mycetomoellerius zeteki
CCCCCCCCCCCCCAGACAACGGGACCGAAAGCACCGTACTCCTAAACGAGAGAAGACGCTCCGTGTTCTCATTTCGAGAGAAGAAGCCAGTGACGCCAGGCCCCCATATGGGAGAAGATACCAATCGGAATCTCCGTCAGGACGGAAAGAGACCTAATCAGACTACGCATTGAAAATTGAGATTGAAGATTGAAGATTAAAATTTGACCATTGAGGATAAAGGTATTTTAGCTCTTATTGTTTTGATTGGTCAAATTTCAATCTTTCAATCTTCAATCTCGATCTTCAATGCCTAGCCTGATTCTTTGTTCTTATTGGTCAAATTTCAATCTTCAATCTTAAACTTCAATCTTCAATGGGTGCTTTGCAATTGCTAAACACATCTTGACACAAACGTACACAAGAATGCACAAACTGTAGCGTTGTGCATGATTCAATTGGAACAATGATTTCGGATAGAGTAAGGTTAATTTTCCGCGTTTTAAAACGTTCGATTGTGATTGATCGATTTGCTTACGGCCTTACAATTACGACTAAAATTTTTGTACGTGTGATGACTTTAAACCAGGCATTTATAGCCTTAGTTTCCACCGAGGTTTCGAACCGGGTCAGAATGAAGGAATCAACCAACTACAGTCAAGTATTCTCCTGTTACAGTCGAATTATAAGGCCTGTTCTTTTTGGCTGAACTTTTGTACCAATTCATTTTTCTTCTTCTTTCCTTCTGAAGAGAAAAGAAAGAAAGATGAATTGAGCCCCTATATATATATTCTGTTAGGGCCATGGCACACAAAAAAACTTAAGCAGTAAAATGTAAGCAGTAAGCGAATTGACCAATCACAGTAGAGTCCATAAGGCCATAACATAAGCAGTAGCGAATCCAACATGTTGATTTCCTTACTGTTTAAGCGGGGAGCACAGACTTTTGCATAACGCATAACATGTAATGCATAAGAAATTCAATCAATCAGAATTCTTTATTTCATGGAAAGGAAGGAAACGGAGAGCTTTGATTGGTACATTTTCTTATGCATTACGTGTTATGCGTTAAGCCCATGGCACATACAAAAACGTAAGGCCGTAAGACATAATCAGTAAGCGAATTGGCCAATCACGATAGAGACCGTAAGGCCAGTAGCGAATCCAATCTTACGATTTCTTTACTGCTTACGTATTACGGCCTTACGTTTTTGTATGTGCCATGGGCTTTATGCAAGAGTCTGTGCTCCCCGCTTTACGTCTTACTGCCTTAAGTTTTTTTGTGTGCCAGGGCCCTAAAGCCCAGTGTCCACGATGCTAGAAATTCGTCCGAGATCTCGGATGAAGAAAGAATTGACCAATCGCATTGATCATGTGACTAAATTGTTTAAATGTGATTGGTTAATTCTTTCTCTCTCCGAGATCTCGGACCAATTTCTAGCATCGTGGATACAAGGCTTAAGGGCCATAGCACACAAAAAACTTAAGCAATAAAACGTAAGCAGTAAGCAAATTGACCAATCACAGTAGAGTCCGTAAGGCCATACAGAAGCAATAGCGAATCCAACATGTTGGTTTCCTTACTGCTTACGTCTTACTGCCTTAAGTTTTTTGTGTGCCAGGACCCTAATGCGGGGTCTACAATAGAAGTCATAGCGGTCGTAGAGTCTTAAGTCATAGAAAATTGACCAATCATGGTCGATTATTCTTTTTATATTCGACTGTGATTGGTCAATTTTCTAC
>NW_017257520.1:169082-179899 GCF_001594055.1 Mycetomoellerius zeteki
GAGTCGCGAGTCGTGAGCCGTAAGAAATTGACCAATCAGAGTTAAGTGTGAGAAGAATAATCGACTACGATTGGTTAATTTCTTACGGCTCACGACTCGCGACTCTATTGTAGAACCGGCATTAAAAAGCTGCGCGACGACACCGACAACTGTCGGTAGGCGTGTAAAACAGTTACCCCGGATCTACAATAGAGTTTTAAGCCTTAAGCTATAAGAAATGAACGGATCATAGTCGATTATTCTCCTCGAATTCGACTGTAATTGGTCAATTTCTTACGACTTAAGGCTTAAAACACCTATTGTAGATGCGGACTTACAGAATAGGTACCCTGGTGCAAAAATTCAGCTAAAAGGAATAGGCCTATTCTAATCAGAGTCGTGACATCAAAATAGGCACTTTTGATTGGTCAGCCATTTTTTATCAATTCCCACTTATATTTAAATATCTAATTTGTGTTGCTTTTTAATTTAAACAATACAACGAATTAATATAAGGAATTAATAAATAAATTTCTTATGTTATATGTAAAAAAAAATACAAATGTTACTTAACCTTGCAGAGAAACGAACTGTTTTTGGCGTCCAATTTATTTTCCCAACATTTTTTAAGCATGACATTCACTGTTTCTGGAAAATATTTTCATTATATAGCCTGTGGCTGTTGAATTATTACAAAAGGGAGCTGCACAATCAACTATTTTTTAATAACAGGATTTAACAGTGTTTCACAGTGTTTTATTCCCACGAATTAAAGTTTAAGTTTAGGTTAGATTCATGTGAACGTTACAGAAAGATACTACATGTTTCTCTTTCTCTCTCTTTCTCTCTTGTGTGATTTTGATAAAACTAAAGACCCTACAAAGAAAGAGAAATTTGTAATAGTCTTTAACTAGTGTCTGCTTCTCGTTTTGAGACTGATTAGAGAGTCTCTAGTGTGCAGTAGTCTTTATAATCGTATACTAGATCATATTTCATATGTTATTTCAATAATAATGCTCATTTATGTGTTAGTCTTATTACCATTTACCATACATATTCATATATCGCTTCATTCATTAGTATAACAAATTTTCTAACCTTTAAAAATGTTTTAATGGCTTTAAAGGCGGGAGTAGTGTCACGCATAATACAGTATACACAAGAAAATGAACCAATTGAAATCCTTCATTTTCTTCCCTTCCACGAAATAAAAGACTTGAATTGGTTAATTTTCTTATGCTTTATGCATTATGAGTTATGGAAAGGTCTATGCTCAATCATTCAAATTTAGGATAAAAGAATTAAAGTAAACAATTAAGGTAGAAACACAATGGGCACAGGCAACAGGGAATAATGAGCCAATCAAAGCTCTGGAGTATAAGTTCGATATTATATCCCAGAGCTCTGATTGAACGGCTCGTTATTCCCTGTTCCCTGTGTCTATTGCCTGTGCCCATTGTGTTTCTAGCTTTATTTATTTTTGCAGATTCTATTAGCAAAACACGAGCTTAATGTAAACATCACAGGTACAGTTGTGCGTTACTTAACTGTAGTTAACTAATTTTCTGCTGAAATTTCCTGATAATATTATCATTTCACTTAAAGAATTTATTGAGCCTTTTTTTATTGTTGTTTTTACATACTTTATTAAAGCTTAACATTTAAAGTAAAACATATTTTGAGATGCATTTTTCATACATTTACTTTAATTAAAAACTTTGGAGAGTGTAAATAAACCGTCTTAAACCGTCCACTTCATGCATCTTGTGTCAAGATGAGTACCTAGACA
This sequence comes from Mycetomoellerius zeteki, assembly GCF_001594055.1. NCBI lineage: Eukaryota > Metazoa > Arthropoda > Insecta > Hymenoptera > Formicidae > Mycetomoellerius > Mycetomoellerius zeteki. Next base: position 170,851 of record NW_017257520.1, read on the forward strand.
CTTGACACAGCAATATCTAGCGCCACAAGGTATGCATATATAATTACTAGGGAAACCACACACTGCACAGAAATGTCTCTCAGGTAAACGAGACTGTGGTGCTTGAGCACTAGCGTAGTTTGGCGAATTAGGATTCACATTGAGATCTTCTTCAACAAGCTGAGCAAAAGTCTTGCGAAAACGTTGCTTGTAATATTCTGCAGACCGAGTTTTCTTCTTTCTACTGTTACTTCTGTTGTCCAGGGTCTCTTGGAATTTTGGTATTTTCTTGCTCATAACTGAAACAAGAAAGAAAAAATATTTTCTAACACACGATGTTTCGAAAAGAAACATGCATTTTTATAGTATATACCTAAGTCTGCATGTGGATCATCGTGAAAATTGTCTTGTTCTAATGCTTCCAATGCTTTTTTTTGCCTACGCTTGCGCGCAGCCTCATCAAGAATCCTCTTTTGACACGCATCCTTTATTCTACCAGATTCTCGAGACATTTTTTACAAGTTTATATTATACAATTCAAAAAGCAGATCTTATTTCTTTATACACCTTTTTCTGCCAATGGGAATGATATCTGATCCATCAAATCATCTACTTTAGCTTGCAAAGTTTCTAATATGTCAGCAGATATAAATAGATGTTTTTCGTCCAGATCTTGAATTATGAACTTTCTTCCTAGTGCAGATGTTTCGTCCAAATGTAGAAGAAACTGTTTCATAGCTGCATCACTAAACACATACAATTTTGTTCGAATGTTTAATATTTTTTATTATAAATATATATATATATGTATAGATATCATGTCGAAAAGAAAAGGAGTTTCTCTTGATGAGAAACGTATGAGAATGTTGCAAATATTTTATGAGAAGAAAGAATTTTTTACACTGAAGGAACTCGAAAAGATCGCGCCAAAGGATAAGAACATTGTAGTACAAGCTGTCAAAGATGTGTTACAAGCTTTAGTGGACGATGGTTTGGTACGATCTGAAAAAATTGGTACTTCCACATATTTCTGGAGATTCCCGGGGTAATATTGCAAGAAAATTATATAGCTACGTCTGATCCATAGAGAAAAAAAACGAGATATTCAAGAAATAATATTTTACAGTGAAAATATTACTACAACAGAACGCAGAATAGCTGATATAAGCAAAAAGTTAGTAGAAGTAGAATTTAAGCTGGAAAAACTGAAAGAAGAAGTACAGAAAGAAAAGGTAAATACATATTTAGAGGCCTGTTTTGTAATTCTTAACAACTGTAACTGTAACAATACAGTTAAGAGTTACAGAAAAGGCTTCAAAATTTATTGAATTTAAATTCTATTGTTCATCTAAAATATTTCATATAGGAACTGAAGAATGATACAGAAGAAAAGAGAAAGCTATTGGAGGAAGTAGAACAGCTAAAGAAAGAAGAACAAGAGATAAAGAAACAAATTGCAAAATTCAGCAACGTTGATCCAGAAGTAATTGTAGAAATGGATAAAAAAGCGCAGGTACAATTAAACTCAATATATGTGTGTATATATATATATATGTATATATATATTAGGTACCGCGGAAAGTTTGCGTTGTTTTTTCTCCTATAAACATCTCTTGAAAAAGCGACACAAACTTTCCACAGTACCTAATATACATCAGATATATATTAATCAAATATAATAGACTTAACCTTATTTTTAACATCTCATTCTTTTTGCAGCATTAAAAAACATATTTGATTATCGTTTCTATATATTCTTTGGCTTATCCTTTATATCATCATATTTATTTTTCTATATATTCTGTCATAGTATGCATGATACATTAGATTTCAATGAAATTAAGGAAGCTACTTTGTGGGTGTCGCTACGATTGTTCCTTTTTTGTTATGATAATATTTGTTTAGAAATACAAAGATGGGACCAATATATGGACGGACAACATTTTTGCTATACAAAGCTGGTGCAAGAATAAATTTTGCATTTCGGAGCAAGATCTTAATAAACAGTTTAACATTCCCGAGGACTTAGACTACAAAGAATGAATTTGATTGTTAGTTCATGCAACTGGTTGTCAATAAGTTGAATAAATTATTTTTTCTACAAACACGTACCATTCAACCAAAATGCCCTTTGTTACATTTACCATGTCTTGCAATTAACTCTTCTTTTTTAAATGAGTTGAGTTTACCGGTGTTTCTCGTCATAAACCAATTGTTTTTCGTACGTTTTTCGAAAATTTTTATCACGAATGCGTCACAAATAATACGAAATAACAAAACAGCTTAAGCTACGTTCGAAAACATCACCCGACTAATCAACTCGGATGATTCGTGGCCTTAAGGTACCTTTTCATGCAGACGTTCGACGCTCATTTTCGGCGTCAATATAAATCACGTGATAGGCCGAAATCAGACTAGGCATTAAAGATTGAGATTGAAGATTGAAAGATTGAAATTTGACCAATCAAAACAATAGGAGCTAAAATTCCTTTACTCTCATTAGTCAAATTTCAATCTTCAATCTTCGATCTCAATCTTCAATGCCTAGTCTGATTCCGGCCATAGAAATTGATGAATATCAAGCGTTAATTTTGATTACGTAACCTATTTTGACGCTGAAAATGAGCGTCGAGCGTCAGCATGAAAAGGCACTTTTAAGGTGCAATTTCGCGCAGCGTCAAAACGCTGGCGACTCTCCCCACTCTGACCCCCTATGAGCCGCCACCGACAAAACGTCAGCCGCTAAAGTCTTCCTTCTTTTTCATGGAGCGTTAAATCGTTAGCCGTTGGATTCAAGGAGGCAGAAGCCATTAACCTAAAGGAGAAGAAGCTAGCCGCTGAAATGATATTCTATATTTTTTAAATCGTTTTTCCTACAGATTTAATTTGTGTGTAAAACTAATAAAAGGTTAAGAATGCGTGTCAAAATAAATTTAAACTGAACTATATTTTCAGTTAATAATAGTTAATATAATAGCTCAATTCATATAAAATTAATGATAAAAGAATATGGGCTGTACGAGTTTGACGCTGATTGTTTTTTGCAAAATCAATATAATATCATAAATAAATTAAATTAAAATACAATTAAGAATCAAACGTTTCGATCTTTACTTTAGTCATCTTCGGCATCGACGAGATATTATTAAAGACCGACATCCTTATGGGAATTCGCGTCCTTGTTAATATTGAAGTGATTAAGAGTAAAAAAACTGATAATATAGTACTAATTTTATATTTTATTAGTTTAGTAGACGTGTTTATCGGTGTACGTGCATTTAAAACTCAATAATACTCGATTTTTCTTTAAAATTGTGATTTCAGTGTTATCGTCAAAGTTCGATTATCAACAGAGATAATAACTGCAGAGAAAAAAATTGTAATTTTTCGGCAATATATAGGATGTTATAGCTTTACAAATATGCATATTTATTTGAGGTGTCATGAACCAATCAAAAAGCCGCATTAGCGTATTAAGACATTACTTAAGATGATTTTGAAATAAGAACCGACTATGAATACCGGCCATTATTATATACATGACTTGTGACATTTTATTTCAGTGACTACGTTTACGGCTCGATTTACGCCGAAGTTATAACATCGATGTTATGGAATTAATCAATCTATTCTTCTGAAGAATGGAATGACTGTGATTGGCCAATTTCGTAACATCGATGTCATATATGTAAATGTAGTCAATGTCCCAACAATGCTACACACGTCTACTTTTCGCTGTAAGAGCCGCCGTCGTTTTGCCGCTTAAAGTTCGGCTCGGGCCAAGAAGACTAGAACTAAGGAGGATCAACTCGCGTGGTGGGGGTGAGTAAAAAAACGTCCGCGGCTATTCACCCGATGTGCAGCGGCACTGCGCATTGTGTGAAAGTTCGATATAAGAGCAACAAAGTGACGATTATAGAACGATAGAGCGACAATTATATAGAGCGACAGAGAGGACTAATGAAGCGCAAGAGTGGGGGAAGTTATCCGTCGCCACTTTTTGCCTCACCCCCACTACCGCTATTGGCACGAGTTGACCCTCCTTAGTTCTAGTCTTCTTGGCTCGGGCCACTGTGGCCGTGGTCGTTGCGGACTTTATGTGGAACGCACCCTTAATGTCCTGTCAGGCGGAACCGGCAGGGATCACCACTTGCTGGGGCTAGAGGTCGCAACGATAGCGCTCAGTAGCGACTTCTCCGTTACCAACTTGACTTGTAAAGCCCAGTGTCCACGATGCTAGAAATCCGTCCGAGATCTCGGATGAAGAAAGAATTGACCAATCGCATTGATCATGTGACTAAATTGTTTAAATGTGATTGGTTAATTCTTTCTCTTTCCGAGATCTCGGACCAATTTCTAGCATCGTGGACACAAGGCTTAAGGCCCTGCGCACAATAGAGAAAATATTAGGAACAGGAATAGATATTAAGATTTTAACCTATCAGATACCAGTTACACCGGAATAACGATTTCTGATAGGTTGAAATCTTAATATCTATTCCTGTTCCTAATATTTCCTCCATTGTGCGCAAGGCTTATCTAGTCGAAAGTTACTGGATAGCTAGGAAATAGTTTACAGTATCTTGAAATAAGGTGAAAATTATAAAAGTGAGCAAATTCAATACATATTGACCAATTAAATTATAAATATTCTAGTGAATTTGCTCACTTTTGTAATTTTCATCTCATTTCGAGATACACAATCGACCCCCAGAGTTTGGCGAAAGCGGGCACAACGACTCGGTATTCTTCGGATAGCTTCGTACATTGTTGACAAACGAGTCTGAAGAATAGAAAGAGATAGATAGCTACAAGCAGATGAGTAAAACCAGTGTCAAAGAAATTAGAAATCGTTCCCAAATCTGGGACAAAGAGAAAATTAACAAATTACAATTATTCAATTCGACCAATTGATCAACTTTTTGTTTCTTCAGGTATTGTCGTCATGTATTGCCTGTCACGTATTTTAACACTTTTGGCGCATGCGTTCATACGAGAAAGCAATATCTGTTCTCTCTTTATCCGCAATTTTTGATTCACATTCGCCAAACTCTGGTTATAGGATCTCTATAGCTACGGTCCACTTGATGCTACAAATGTTTTGAAGCATTTTTTAATTGATCAGTTAGTAAAATTCTTTCTTCCAATTGGTTAATCAAAAACTTCGAAGGATTTGTAGCGCCAAGTGGACCGCACCCTAAATATAGGATGCTCTAGTCTTTTGTTCTAGATGGCGCTGAATTGATCTCTATTCTCGTGAATTTTTGTTATAAACGCGTCGTCGTTTCCATTCGATCCGTCTACCTATTTTGCGTATAACGATGATGTCCGATAATTCTCTTACCTAAATATTATTATATAAATATAAATTCAACTTGACCACGTAAATTCAGCCCTTAAAGATCTTCAAAGAAATTGTGGTTTGTTTTGCTATTGCCTAATATGTGACTGACATTTTGAGAATTTGTGAACATGATTGTCATTACTACTTTTTACAAAATTGTTTTCTCAAAATAAAATAATGTCGAAACAGTTACTTGTAAACATTATTAATGTTTTTGACCGTAGTTCATACTATTCATGAAGACTGAGAAAATTCTTTTCACATGTTTTATGATTCCAATTTATCAATTCTATTTTCTACATTATTTATTCAGAAAAACAAAAATGGTCGCTATCCCTTTGATGTTGTTGGAAGAGGATGTTGAACAGGGTGGCAAGGAACAGTCCGAACATGAGATAGAAGATGACTTTGCTTACAGGAATAACGTGCATAATGCAGATATCAAGATACGAATGGGTAATGTATAACATTAGAGAAATTCAAAATTATGTTGACATATGTTACCATAAAGTATTCATAACATTTGTAAAGACATTTGTAAACACTTGTAAACTATATTTATAATGTCACAATGTAGTCTCATTTATATAATAAATATATAAATTCCACATTCTGATTATGAATTGAATTTATCTAGGTTTCTTACGGAAAGTTTATGGTTTGTTGAGTATGCAGATCTTGATGACAGTTGCGTTAGCTTCGATATTTGTGATCAGCTCAACCGTGAAGTTATATGTGCAAGATAAGTAAGATGCCTTCTTGTATATTTAATTCATATTATTAACTAATAGAAATGTTATTAAATAGTTTGTTACTTAGCGCATGGACCATAGGTTTAGCGTTTTTCCTGACAATGGCAATCCTAATTGCTTTGATGATAAAAAGGAAAGATCATCCTGCCAATCTGATTCTTTTAAGCGCATTTGTAAGTATGAAAAAAATGAATGATTATTATTAACTCTGTTGTATGTGATATCAATAAGAATTTGTTTTGGAAATTGCAGACGCTGGTACAGGCGTATACTGTCGGAGTTGTGGTGTCCATGTACGATACCACAGTAGTCTTGGAAGCTCTGTTTATAACGTTGACTGTTTTGCTCGGCTTGACAGCTTACACTTTCCAAACCAAACGAGATTTCTCATTTCTAGGATTCGGGTGAGGCTGACTCTTGGCCAAATTATTTTTCATCATTCACACTTCTATGACGTTCCACTTTACGCTCACAAGTTCTTGAAATAATTTCATCTTTGTTGTTTATTGGGTGTTAAACAAGGACAAATGTTCGCAAATATTGTAAACGTCAAATTTGTACTTAAAATGGAATGGACATATATTTAGCATTTAATGAAAGCATAAAAAGAAATTTTAAATACAGCGATAAAGAACAGACCTTATAATTTTTATCCTATTTACATTAAATACAGCTGCTATAAAACTCGCTTTCTATTAGCGATTTAGTGAACAAAATATACAGAAGTGTGTTTTTACATTTAGTTCTACGATCATTCATTTTTCTCTTCATTTTGCAGATTGTTTATTGGACTCTGGTGCCTCTTACTTGGAGGTCTGATGCAAATATTTATTCAGAGCACCGCACTGGAATTGGTGATAAGCATTGGAGGTGCACTGTTGTTCTGCTTGTTCATAGTTTTTGACACGCAACTTATAATGCACACTCTCTCGCCCGAAGAGTATATCTTGGCGACAATTAATATCTACCTGGATATAATCAATTTGTTCTTACATATACTACGAGCGCTTGCTGTTTCGAGGCAGTAAACAGTATTACTACGTTCATTTTGAAACGTTAGAAACGCGCAGAATAAGTTATTCTATGAATCTTTTATCATGTAACATATATAATGCAAATTCCAAATCTATGTAATAAGCTTCTATTTTTTATTCAAGTAGTTTTAGCTCTTGAAATATAATTTAATGTGCTGTGTATTTAGTATCGAACATAAGGAATTATTTGTGAATGTAAAAAGAGACAAATATGAAAGTTTTGTTTTTCATATTTTTTATTGTGACACGCAAAAATATATCAAAATTATGACGTTTCCATGGCGGCCGTTACATCCTCTGTGTATTTGCCTTTGTCCTTACCCAACGCGGCCAGCCTGCCCTTGCTTCGCCTATCGATAATTTTTTTACGGTCTTTGTCCATTTTTAACTTAACAATAACCGTCTGGAACAATAATATGATAAGTTAAAAATTTTATGCAACGAAATTTGTAAGGCCGAAAGAAATGTGTAACAATATGATCAGAGCCAATCTTTCTGCATTAATTAGATTAAGCAAAACTCTTCAACAAATGTGCAGGAAAACCCTGCACACAGTTTTAAAGTCAAGCTATTTATCTAATTCTATGTGAATGGATTTGGAATAGTTCATCATGAATATAAAAGCAACGATAGATCCTGATATATGTTCTGTAATGTCATACTATTCTTACCTTGGAAGGGTCAATGCCAACGTACACGTTAGCACTGTTTGCTTTCTCGCGTTGAATTCGCTCAATATATATTACGAATTTTTTCCTGTATACTTGGACGACTTTTCCTACTTGTTGACCCTTGTAGTGGCCACGTACTACCTTTAAGAAATACACACACACACACATATATATATATATATGCTTAGATTCAAGGTGTCTAAGGTTTACATTTGTGGGCACTGACTTAATATATATTGGCATTTGCTCTGTCTATTGCTTTCTTTTTCCTTAACCCTGATCTATAAGTATAATAAGCCTTAGTCTTTTGCTTCAAATTCTAAATTATGTTTTTTCTAACAAAAATATTTCCAGCAGCAAAAAGTATTTCCAGTAGCAAAAAGTATTTTCAGTGCTGCCTCAAACCGAAATCCTTAAGTTTTAAACAAGCTGGCCAAATCTCAACAATAAAATTTAGAGCTTGGAGCAGAAGATTAAGTGTACTATATCTATTGTAAATTGGGGCTTAATGTAAATGGAAAAAGGAAAGCAATAAATGTAAATATCAACACGATCAAGTAAATGATCAATTCTGTAATCTTTTAACGACAATTCACTGTGTATCGTCACACAGATATATGTATAAAATATATATGTATAAAAAAAACTATCGATCGAATTGTCACTAAGAATTATATAATTGAGTATAGAATTACATATCTTGGATAACACTGGTTTAACTCCTACTTAAAAAATTTTTTCAAGATATACTATAAGCAGTCTCCAAAATTTTTATCATAAAGATAGAGCAACCCTATATTCTATACACATCAATATGTTCGTATATTATGTAAGTTAAGTTTGTATATTAAACTTGCATGTATACATACATATTGCAGTATTTATATAATTAAAACATATATGCTTACATACTTCAGTACTAATATTTAAATATCTTAGTATATAGTATCTTATAGCGATTCTTATTTCGATTAGGAAAAAGTTAGTGCACACCAGTGCGCACTCAATTCACACCAACACTGTACGAGTTCCATGGGTTGCACTGAATAATGCAAGTTCAAAAGAACACGCCAAGATTTTCAGTGCTAAATCTGAAATGCCATTTCGAGTTGTAAGATTGTAAGGACTTGATTAGACTGCAGGAAGAACGCAGAAAAATAATTTCGACATCTCATATTCATAACTTTAAGTAATGATTTTGTACTATATGTAATTAAATAATATACAAGATATCAAGAATATCATATATGTACATACTTATCAATAATT
>NW_017257520.1:180122-217501 GCF_001594055.1 Mycetomoellerius zeteki
TGACACTGAGTGCAGCCAGTGCACCCCAATCGAAAATGATATTAGTATGATACTATTGCGAGCATAGTAATTATAAATATACAACCACATGAGAGAGACATTAGCTGCATTCAGCAGACTCAACAGTTTTGCAACCGTTTTATGATTGTCTGCTGAGATAGGACCATTCTTCTAAATCTAAAAGTATGATCCAATCAGCGCGAAGGAAACTTCCAACAGTTGCAAAACGAACGTTCTGCTGAACGCAGCCATTGTTTCTATAATGAGTCGGTGAATCTGAAACAAGTCCGAAGGATAGTTGGTGAATCAGAATTGGTCAAAATCAGTGAATCGGTAGAGTTGACTAGCAGCTTCTAAAGCCAGTATTCATAATCGATTTTTATATTTATGACATGACTGTTTTAAGTAGTTTTAAGATGCTATCAATCAATCAGAGAGCTGTATGTGTATTAGCATTAAAACATTACTTGAGACGGTCTTAAAATAAGAACGGACTATGAATACCGTCCTAAGATTACCAACTACCGACTCATTATAGAACCAGGGAGAAGTCCGCAGATTGAATTTTGGAGCAACAATAGACTCACCTGTACTTCGTCATCTTTGCGGATCGGCATCGATCGTACATTGTACTTTTGTCGTAATTCCTTGGATAGTGGCGCGGACATGAGCCGTCGTCTAATGTGAGAAGGCGCTGTGAAGTGCCTCTTTCTGTTCTTCCTGCGCGAGGAAGATACCAGACGATTGTACTTCATCCTCGTAGACTCTGCAACGAAAATTGATCATAAAATACAAAATAGTCATCATAATATCGACTTTAAATTTATTCGCAAAACTAATACGTGCAGTATTGATCTTAATAACGGTTTATATATACACAAGACTCAAACGGAAGTCGCTTTGCAACGTGATGTCAGGTTATATCCGATAATACATGTTAAAGTCGATCGACTTTCCATATGCGTGGAAAATAAGGTCGGGATGCGTAAATAACGACTTGACAGATTTTCATTTACATAAAATATCAATTCGTTTCTTTTCATTTCAGCTAGATTCCGCGCGATTGATATCCGCCAAACTCACCGACAACAGTTCAACGCAGTATCATCAACCGGAAGAATAATATAAGGTGAAACGCAGAGAGATGCGCAACAGCGCAATACGTCGCAAGTAAAGCTGGTTCTATATTAGTTGCATCGCAAGCGTGTCGCAAATGTTGCGATCCAATCAGAGTCGAGCTAACTTGACGGTGATTGGACCGCAATCCTTGCGACGCTGCGATGCGACTAAAGGACGAATATCATTCGTCAATTTTGATCACGTGATTCTTTTTGTCGCTGAAACAGCCAGTTTGAGCAGCTCGTAAAAAAAATATACTTTAATGTAGAACCAGCTTTACGCTATAAATGCTTTGAAGAATTCTTTGATTGGTCAATTCGTAAAATTCTTTCTTCTTATTGGTTAAGAAAAGAGCTTTATTCCGGAAGTGAGCATTGATCAAGTCTTAAATCGGAAACAATGAAAATTACAGACAATAAGAACAGGGAATAACAGATTTCAACCTATCAGAAAGCGTATTCTGGTAAACGCGGTAAATATAGGTTGAGATATAAAAGCGCACACTTTCGAAATTCATGTATTTTCAACAAATACTAACAATTACAAGTAAATTAACATGATGAATAATTTACATTCATATTCATAATATATAAAGGAGCGTCAATGGTTTTTTTAATATAGATAAAATCGTTTAATGATTGAACGGCGATGTAGAAATAATATACGATACAAATATTCTACAAAATTAATTTTGTGATATAAAAGATATGCACGGTAGTTTTATTGGAGGAAAAAACCTGCTTTTCAATGAATCATTGTAACATGATATTTATACTAGATTACAGGTCCTTAATATTTAAACAGTTTATCAGAATTCTATGTACACAAAACTTTTTGAATAATTTTATATTATATATAATATATATATATAATTATTCGAAAATTTTATATATATATATATATGCAGGATGTCTCGTCTTTGCCGCATTTTCCTTCGGCCATGTATCTTCATAGGTAGTTCGTTTTGGTATTTATTGATATAAAAAAAAACTTTGAAACGATCATGCACAAAGAATTTGTTGAGAAACATTCGGTGAATCTAAGACATTCCGCATATATATATTGAAAAACTAATCAACTTCATAGCGAGATTAATTTACAATAAGAGGTGTTTTTTTACAAGTACTCTTTATCTACAGCTTGCATTAGCCACGCATGCTCGTTTTAAGTATGCATTGTATCGCATTGTAAGAGAGATTCTCTAGGACGTCACACATATATCAGGCCGCACAGCCATGCAAACGTACAATGTATATATATTTGGTGTTATCCTTTGATTTTTAGTATAATGTAAAACTAGATTACTTTGTTTCTCATAATATAATCACGTGTAATTATCATATCCTATCCGTAAGTAGCAGCATCGTATTCACTATCAGTGCAAAGTGTCTTTATAAAAGGGGTAGCTTTTTTTTAGCTTTATATAGAAATAAATACAGTTTATCATTTTCGAGAATGTGTTTAAATATGCATTTATCCGTGTGTTTCGAAGAATTGTGGAATTGAAATAGATAATGACATATTGTGCAATCGTTAAATGTGAGAATATAATAATCATTACCGCAATTAGAATAAAGCGGGGTAATTTGGATAAGTTAAAAGAAAGTTTAAAGTTGTATAAAAGATTCAGGTCGTATAATTTATTCAAACATACAAAATAGACACTATTGCGATAGTGCATGTTTTGTGTGTTTGAATACACTAAGCGACCTCAATCTTTTATACAATTTCAAAATTTTCTGTTAACTATTCAAATGATCTTGTTTTATCTTATACGATTTTAAGCTAATGAGTTGTATGAGTTTAACTTGTGATATTAAGCGTATGTATCATATATCGTTTCTGTACTAGAAAAAAAATTGGGAGATCCAAGGAACAAAGTAATCCGAGTTTATCGGGTATTTACTAAAATTTTCGTCTGAAGTAGAATACTCGCGTTGCTGCTATAAACTTCTTTTTGTTATAAATAACGTAACTATAACCGAACATGGTGACTACAGCTTAACATTATTACATGAACTTTTACCATGTACATTCAACGATTCTATGTATACATAATACCTCGAGAAATCGTGATCGTTTAAAATAAATCCGGTGATTTGCATTATCTTGCCGCTACCGCCATCGTATAATTACACGTAACAAACATTACAAAGAGCATTGACCGCGAAAATCGTCCGTTTTTGGTCCCACAATTTTAGAATTAAATTGTGCCAAATGATATCTTATGATGAGACATCAATCATAAAAAAATTTCAAGTTAAGGCTAGAATTGGTTTAAGAGATATGGGGGTCAAAGTTCAATAAAGTGTCAGCCCATACGCTTTAAGGCACGAATTTGTCAGTCAGATTCACACATTTCAGTTTCAAAATCGTAGAACTAAAAACGGGCTGAAAAAACCACTGGTTTGTGGTCACTTTTTTCTATTCAACTCTCCGTTCACTCAATTGTGAATTAAATTGATTGGTATACGATATGATTTTTTAAAATATAGAAAATATACATTCGATCCGTGCCTGTGTAAATTGCGTATAGCCGTAAAATCATTACATACTGTCTATAAACATACATACACAACTATTCTTCCTATTACTAATTGCACCGACGCGCTAACGGAGTTAACATTTATATAATACATTCATACAGCATAGAAGCTTGCAGCAATATTGCTACAACGTTTGCAATGTTATTGCAATATTACTGGAACATTGCAATGCTGCTACGACATTACTGAAAGGATCTATGCTGTATGGGAATATATCGCATTCTCGCAGAGGAAAGTAACAAAAATCGATATTTTTCGAATTTTGTATTATGTGCGGATTGTGTTCTAAATACGTCGGCCTACAATAAAAAAAGATATACAAATTAAACTCAAATATTTTCCAAAGAAAAATAACAATTCAAAAAGAGATAGTTCTTAAAGATAACAATACTGTAACAAGATTCATATTTACATTATTTCTACATTGTTACAATATTTCTATGAAATTTTAAAATATTTCAAATTATAATATTTTGTTAAAGTAATATGTGTTAAAAATGTTTTATGCTTACTTAGAAAAAATATAATTTTTAATGCAGAACGATGAAAGCACGCGACTTAAAAAAAATGGTTTGTCTATTGCTTATGACAAATTGCAATTTTGCATGGAAAGTGAACACTCGTTCAAATCCGTGACGTTTAATTAGAAAGATGATAATTCATATGATTTTCCAAAATAACATACAATTTAATATTAAATGTTACAAAATGAATAAAAAAATGACATTTGTTTTAATATTAAAGAAAAAGCATATATATATATATATATCATTTTAAACATACACATCTCTCTTATCTTTAGGTGAGTCTCTTTCTCAGTTGAATTACTTTTTTTTTCTAATTCTTATCATCTTATATTTAAACATGTATTATTTTAATAAAATACTATCATCTGAAACATTATTTTAAAATTTCATAGAAATATTCTAATGTAGAACTAATGTATGTACTAATTTTGTTATGATGTGATATTTCTAAAAACTATCTCTGTTATAAATTATCATTTTTCTTTGGAACGTATTTGAAGAAAATTTAAAACAAGCAATTTGTGATTAATTCTAAATTTATTTATGTCTAATACTGTAAGAAATAATTAATTGTAAAAAACGCAATTTTTTCTTTCCTCTTTCTTCAACAATTTTGTATATTTTTTTTATTTATGTCACTTTTCTTGCGGGAATGCGATATAATGTACATAATGCGCCCGAAAAGTTCATTACATTTTCACTTTTTATGATCAAAGAAATATCAATGCATGTCTTTCGCATTGCAGTAACATTCCAAGATCAAGCATGGGCGGATTAATTTCAATTTACCAATGAATGTCGTTATCGTAATATATAAATTACATAACAATTTCTGTACAGATATATTTTAGACAATATATTTCTAATCGTGAACTGGTTCCCGCAATAATAAATTCGTGAATGTCCCCTTCTTGAAATTCGGAAGCTCTATATTTCGTCGTCAAAGATCAGCACGTTCTACATTTCGATAATTCTCAATTGAATATTTTATTCAAGACATCGCGACACTGATCCCAACGTTATTCAAGAATTATAAATGCGACATGGAAAAATTTGGAAACACGTTTTATCGCCATTGTTCCCGGTGACTCAATTATTCATACATACAAACAACAGCCGCATCTAGATAAAAATTATTTAATATTCAGTTCCAAAACGAATTATCGCGATATATACAAATACAAATTAGGGTGACGATAGGAAAGATACACTGATCGTCCCATGCATTTCAGTTAAAGACGCTCGGATACGTGATCACGCGGATTATACAAGTTCTTTCGTATCTTCAAACGTCTTCAGCCCTCGCTCACGGAAGACAACGAGCTACGTGTAGACTCAGTCGTGTGGTGTGTTAGATCAGGAAGATCGGCTGGTAAGCACAGTGGTATCGCGCTAGGTCCGTAAATCGCTTCCTGCTCCTCTAATTGTAACGCGAACTGTTCCTCAAGTTTCTGTAATATGAGAAAGAGATATTAAAAAATTCTATTCTTTTTTACAAAACATACAAAATGATTGACAAAATATAGATTAAAAAATCTCGTGATATGTAAAAAAAAATATATAGTAGCGTTTGAAACAAGGGAATGCGTGTATAAGATTTTATATTTACAGAATGTGTATAGACGTCTGAAATCGTGGACCGACGTTATTTTACAACAATATTGTGGACTAACCTTGTGGCTATTTTGTACATGGCTTTGAACTTGTGGAATCTCTTTCTAACTCTATTAGGATCTTTTTATGAGGTTTACATTTAAATAAGGACTGTAATACAAATTGAGTGTCTATGCTGTTGAACGACCATAGTTATGAAACCCTTCAAGGAAACCGTGTTTTATAAGTTATTCTGCTAACTCTAATAGCCCATGATAACCACATTACCCTGTTATTTCCAAATTTAACCGATTAAGCTCTCATAATAAAGCAACATAATTTACGATACAATCACATCAAAATATATGGATGAAACAAATACAGAGATGAAACTCTTTTAAACACACACAATCTTAAGAATACATGTATTATGAGTTATATAATCTTTTTAGCTACGTTATTTAAAAAGATGTTCTCCCTTAATAATTTTAATTGAATTTTGTATATTATAAAATTATAGAACTTTACACATATTAATTAGCAGAGCTTTTCTGCTTCTTCTGTTTATCGATTTTGTTTTTTATCAACTACAAATAAACAGAAAATTATGTAATTAAGTGGAAGTGAGAGTAAACAGGGAACATTAACACACATATATTATGTATATCCTATACAACAGAACTTATTAAATATTACATAGGCCTCGGGAAGCATGTGAAAATCTTATCCGATCCGTGCATACTTTCCTTAGTCTTGGAATTAATTATTCATAAAAAATAAATTAATTCATTGCACCACATGATATGATTTCCACCACACATGTCCCATAAATTTTGTACAAAAATATAGTTTTATATATATAAATATAGTTTATCTCTTTTTCTGAGTTATGTTAGCGATTCCTTGAATAATTGCACAAAAATATACAACACAATCTACATATCTACACAAATACATACATACATATATATATATATGTATGCAATAATCGATATAAATATTAAATTCTAAAGTTATTTCGTTAGCACTAAAGCTCTAGTGAGTAAAGCAGAGAAGATTATTGCGTTATTTATGATCAAGAAGGTGCCATGTAAGCAAGGAAGTCTTACATTCGCAAGAAAATGAAAAATAATGCAAAAGATCGTAATGTATTCTGATACATTTATCAAAATCGTCTACCAAATTTATATATACTGTTTGGAAAATGTTCTTCTGTCATCGCATACGGAGAAAGATTAACGTAGTAGACATACATTACGTACGCGTGTATATGTAAAACTTCCTCAAATTAAATGTGACATGAAACGTTGCAGATAATTTGGACAGACACTATCTACGAGAGAACGGCACTAGGTCTGGCTTGGAGTAACTTCGTGAGAACGTGCCGTTCGACACAAAGGTACCCGAATCCGAACCGCTCATCTTCAGCGACACTCTAGGTATGGTGAAAGACGGGGAAGTGGGAGTGGAATGTGGTAAGCGTGGCAAGCGTGGTGATCTCCTCCAAGTGTCGGAAATCACGGTTTTAGAATAGTCAAAAGGGGAAAAAGAGAGACCACTAAGACCAGAAGAAGGTAAATAGTCTTGGTAGCGTTTTTCCAATGCTTCCATTTCAGCCGCCAGATCAGCTTCTATCTTCTATAACAGGTACATCAAGACTTTATTTCAGATTTGTGTCAAGACTTAGTTTTCAAGTACTTCGCGCGTTTAAGTTACTTTAATTGCGAATTCGCGTCGTATTTCCTTCCCGCTGCGTTCTTGTTAATTTTTGTAACTTTTCATCTTGACTTACAGCGACTTCGTTTCATTAATGATTAGTCATGCAAATTAAGCTCAGCGCAAAGCGACGCAAGCTGAATGCAAAAGCGGACGTCTCTGTTACAAAAAATGATCGAGTTTACATATTCCAGCCCCGCGTTATGCTTTCCGCTCACAAATTTCTCTGCGTCAGTTTGCGCCGACTTTTTGAATCGATCTAAATTCTCACACTGTTACAGAATGCGCAAAAGTACAAACGTAATTTTGAAAGTGAAGCACATTGCTAAACCAATAAAGAATTAAAAGGCATTATACTATTAGGCCGCAAAGATCAAAGATTTTTGCATCCAAGAAATACATCGATAAGACGAAGATAACTTTAAGATGACATTATTCAAGATTAACATAATTACCTGCTTTCGAGGCTTAAGTAGTGCCTTCCACTCACGAATTTCTCTTCCGTAGGCCTCTTCTTGTTCCTTCAACTTCAGCGTCTCATGCTCCATCAACATCTTTCGCTTCTCGTTCTGTAACTGTTCCAATTCCTTGATCGTGGCATCGCTCTGGGCCCTCACTTCTTCGAGTTGTCTGGAATGCTTTAATTCGAATCTTTGCTGTTCCGCTCTGTACCTCTTCTTTTCGTTCTCCTGAAACTTTTTCAGCTTCTCGCGCTCGGCATCGGGATCTGGCGCGAGCACGGACGACATCGAGATTCTCATAGATTCTCGGAACATCATTTCGCGCGCCTTCATCTCGTTGCGAATTCTTTTCGGCAAGTTTCTACGTTCCACTGTTTGTCGCTTGATCAACTCTTCCTCCTTCCTCTGATTCATCCTCTTCATCTGCTCCAGCTCCTTTTCGTGCCGTATGAGCATCTGATGTCTTTGCAGGAAGAAGATGTCCTTGAGCTGTTTCTTGAGTAGCTGCTGCCGCTCATGTATCTGCCGTTCCTCCTGCTCCCAGATCGCCGCCTCTCTACCGCGCATCAGTTGCTGCTTCTGCTGCAAGAACTGTCGCTCCATTAACGCGATCTTCTCACGATGGCTATCGGACAATCTTCTTAGCGACATTTCGTGACTCTCGTTGAGCTTCTCCAAGAAAAGTTTTTCCCGTTCCTCGTGTTCTGCTTCAAGCTTCTCCTTCCGTATTTTAAACGTGCTCTTCCGCTTGTCCTTTGGCATCAAGTCTATTTCTTGCTTGAGCAATCTTAATTCTTGTTTCAAGTTCTCTCGGAATTGTTTGAGTTCTCTCTCCTGTTCGCTTCGAATCTTCTTGGACGACAATCGCAAATCGACCTCTTGCTGTGCTTCGGCGCGTTCGATTTGCTGTCTCTGTTGTCGGGCGAGCGCCTCTAAATCCGCTTCGGCATTCCGTTCTAAAATTTGTCGTTCTTGCTCGAATCGTTTCTCCTGTTGGTCCTTATTGAATTGAGCTTTTTGAGACAGATCTTGATATTGTTTCTGCTCCATCTTCTGCAGCATCTTCAATTCCCGCAGTTCCTGCTTCCTGAATATCTGATCGTCATACACCTTGCCATTCTCGTCATCGCCGTATATCACCCTTGAGGTCGTCGTCGTCATCATGACGCCGTCAATTTCGAACTTCCTTGTGCGCTTTCTCGTCTTTTTCTTCAGGTTCATCATTTGTATGTCTTCCTTCGTTCTAGTTGGCCGGGATATCTCACGATTGTAATCAGGTTTTCGACGTAGGATGACCTCCTCGTCCACCTCCGTATGTTGAGGTTGATTCAAACGGTTTTCCTTATTCGATTCCCTACTATCCTGACTGATTGTCGTCGAAATAGACTCGGCATCAGAACGATCGATGCTCTTACTCGGCGTGTGCGATCTTATGGAACTAGAATCGCTCTGGGAACGAGAACCCTCGAAACTGTCCGGAGAAATTCGTTTCTCCTTATTGAAACTTTTAACATTGATCTCTTTCGGTCTGACCGTCTTCACGATTCTATCATCGGCGTGATGTGGCATTTCGTTCTTGATTAATCCGTTTAGTTTCTTCACGTTTCTTTCGTAATCGTCTATATCCGGAGACTCGATGGTCGTACTAGCAATTATCACCTTGCCGCTCTCATCCCCGCTGTCGCTTCTTAAGCTCAATCTTTCATTCGAACTCAAATCGCTATGAGACGAGCCGGTACGAATGACGTTGTGCTTTTTGGATATCGACGAGTCTTTCACTTGTTCCTTATCCTCGCCGACGGTGACCACCGAGACATGACTGGTATCCTGCAATTCGTCCACGATGGGGCTCACTATAACTACTTCTGACTCATCTAATTTCTTGCCGATTCTCTTAGATACGTCAGTAAGTACGATAGGCTGTTCCTGCGGCGTGTATTCCAGACTATCCAAACTAGGAAACGCGTCGTCGTCGACAGAATTATCGTTCACTTGAGTCTTGTTCATCTCGTTGGCAACGATAACGACTTCCGATGTCGGCGAGGTGCGACGCGGAAGAGGCGTCGTTGTCGTGGCTGCCGTCGAGGGCGCGTCCACCAATACTGGCGGATGCGTTGTTACAACAGTTACTTGGCTTATGTTACTTGCTAGACTGTTTGACATATCCGGCGAGTCAGTAGTAATATGGACGGTCGATGTATTTAAGCGTACTTCTTGCTCAGGTTGAGCTTTTCCTGCAATGTGTACAGTATTTACTGAAATTTTGTAAAAAAATATCCTGAGAATTCACGAACTTTCTAAGTATTTTTATTAAAAATTTCAGATAAGAATAGAGAATTTTTAGTGCAACTTTCAAATAAATTAGAGCGCAATTAGCGCAAACAAATTATATACTGAAAATTAAGAGAAGATAAGGATTCCACGAGACTATAATTTTCTACAATTGGATCCGCAAAACCTATAAAATAGTATAGGAAAGATTCACTAAAATATAGTATCAGTGAACTACTCTTTTCTGTGTTGAATATTGTCTTTTTTACCGTTATTTGAATATTTTTATGAAAACGTACGTAATACATAAAAATATACATGGATGCCATAATTATTAACTAACCGTTTGTCGATATTTTGCATTAACAAGAAAAAATAATCAAAGAAATAATACGCTTTCAGAAAGAGATAGAAATTTAAATTTAAAAGAAAACTTCCAAAAAATTTTCTTAAGTATCGACAAATTCCATGAAAGCCCTGATTTTCAAGGATAAAAAAAATTATTTGAAAATTTTAGATTTTTCTAGGTAAATATCCTGATGTAATATAAGCAAAGAATAAGTAAAGATTAGTCTAAGATAATACTATCTAAATTTTACCAGTAATAACGACTATATTGTCTCCACTGCTTCTCCTCGAACCACTTCTGCTTCTGAGCGGTGTCGACGTAATCACCGAAACGTTAATTCCTGAATCCTGTTTCTCTAAGCCCTTATCATCACTCGCTACGTCCTCCTGATTGTAATCTGTCTTACTACTATCTGTCTTTGCGTGTCTTAACTCGTCTGAAAAGCTTTCCAGAGAATCATTTCTGGACGATCCTGCGCTGCGACTTTTCACGGAACTCTCAGTCTTCGTTACGCCAAACTGCGTCTTGATATCTTCCGTAGAATTAGCTTTAACGTTATTCTTTTCCGATAGGCGCGTCGACGCGACGGATATGTGCTTCAATGTTTCCATAGAACCGTCGCTTATTCTTTTCTTAGAGTCCATGGATAATTGCTTCTCTAATACAGCGTTCAATTTCTCCCCAACAGACTTCCGCTTCTCTTCCAAACTCTTGTAAACCTCCTTTTCTCGAGATTGTAATTCATAGTTCATTACGTCATCAACGGACGACAGCTTATTTTTCATTCTATAAAAATAAAAATATTGTTTTACAATAAAGAATTTTTTTTTAAATCAGTGTTCTAAGTTAAATTTATTTAATTTATAACTAAACTCTAACCATTAAAAAGTAAATGAAAAATGCTTACCTGCTTTTATCTTCAAATGATGATTGTTTATATATTATCTTTGATAAATCTTCGATCATCTCTGGCTTCACGGGTGCTGACTTGCGTTTCTCATTTACGCCCAGTTTCTTCGAGACGGAACTCGATTTATTGTTTATTAACTTCTGCTGATTTTCGAATTTTTTTATATTATCGAATAATTTACCCTCACTTTCTACTTTCTTTGTCTTCTCGGAACTATCGAATTCATTTTGCGTCTGATCTTCTAAATTCTTTTGCTCTTTAACATTTGTCATCCGTTGATCCGCTGTCTTTTCATTTTGCGACAATTTATTAATATGCGGTTTGTCTTCCGTAAGTTTCTGTTTATCTGGCAGGTTTGCGACTTTCTCGACGGCTTTCGGAATGTTCTCTCTCTCCTCGTCTTTCTTCTTTTTCTCTTCACTATCTTGACGCATGGGTGGTGGCGGAGGCGCTGGACCTTTATCTCGAGATAATCTGCGCTCATTTGTTTCACTTGGTGGCTTAGGTGCCTGCGTAAATAATTATACATACATGCTATTAACAAACATTCATCCGTTACGCAATCGATGATCTATTAATTAATGTGCTAATTAATTATATCAAGTACCTGCTTCTTCTCGACAGGAGGCGGCTGTATATTCTCTTTAGACTCAGCCTTACGCAATCTCTTATTTTTGTCCTCTTTCTCACCATCCCGATTGATTTCTCGTTTGTGGCTCTCCTCTTTCTTCACTGGTGCAGGCAATGCCACGAGGTTTTCTTTTTCGGGGACTGGAAAACAGAGACAAGTATTATTACATTTTAGAACGTTATATACATATTAATTTTGTAATACTCACTCTTAACATCAGCATCAAGGCGCGTAGATGCGGAGTCATCTGTGATTTGATCCAGTTCCAGAGGAAGCTGAGATGTGCGCTGCTCCTGAAATATTAACATATATGTACATTAAATGCGAATATAAAGAAGTAAAAAAATATAGATAAAAATCTCTTTCGATTGAGAATCATCCGATTTCCATTACAAATGCCATGATATTAAGTAACCAGATACATAGATAGAAATATTAATGGCAAAGTTTGCAGATTACAATCGTAAATTTGCAGTTTACTGTTTCAATAGAAAGAATATGAAATTATGAAAAAAAAAAAAATGTTATCTCATGCATATAATTATGTGGTGATCCATGTAAATTTTATAAATTATTTTTTCGGAAAATTATTAGGGATAAGTAATAAAATTTCTTTTTTGAGATTTTACAGTTTTTTGTAGAAGAAAGAAAGAAGAATAAGACATTTAAACTCTGAAAGAGATAATTTTGCATACTTTTTTTTCTCACAAATCGACTCTTGTTATTATATAAGTCTGTAGATCTTCGACAACAGCATTCCATTCATCCTATAAAAACCTCCAGCACACTTTCAAAATATCAAAGGAGAATTTAATTTCCGAAAAAACAGCTGATATTATATTATATGGATCACTTTATAACATTTTTCTTAGTACAGTAGCGTATGTAGCTTTTTTAAGTTCATATATTATATAACTCAGGATTAAATGATTCTGTTAGCGCACGGAATGCAGTGGCGCAAACTACTAACCTGACGCGCATTGGGATAATGAGGCTGGCGAGGGCCAGGAGAACCGCATGCACAGCCAAAGTAACAAAATTATCACAACACATTTATCTCATGACCACAACATATTTTATAAATAGAATATTCTACTATTGATACCATTCTACATGTTTAATAATTCATTCTTTACAATTAAAAAGAAAAGCGAAATTGGCAACAGATATAATTTTAAATGCATGCACTATTGTAATATTTAAGTGAAATAATCACGCATCATACGTAATCTTATATAAATGCGAACAGTCACATCTTATTTAAGAATTGACAACTTGAAATAAACTAATGTTTTAATGCATTTGTAATTTTTCAGGGACATTTGTCAGGACCAATGGTCAGGTTCTAACTGATACAACATCTGAACAACATTTTTCTAATAATTTACATTCCTTCATTTTACATAGACAAGGGTAAGACATGTATGCTTCACATAGAAGCAGCTTACCAATTCGCTGATATTGTTCTCTGTGTTTTTTCGTTTTTTTGGCCTTCTATAATAACGGAAGCATGTAACAATGTGTAATACATGTTAATTCTGCATTATCAAAAGCTCTGTGCATAACTATCTGAATTATAAAATAAGTACTTATCACGTGTTATTATATTAAAATATAATTTCTCTTGTGTGCACTAGAGTAAATTTATTTAAATAAGATAAGATTGAAAGTGTTTCACATTATTAACTACACTATAAATGTGACTACAGTATAAATTAATGTAATAAAAACGCTATGTTAAAAAATATTTATTCTTTATAAAAGCATGTATTAAATTTGTAAATCTCATGCAAAGAATATGTATATTGCATGTTTTTTTAATAGAAGGATTCATATATCTGTTAGTTACAGTTTTATAAATTTTATTTTTTCTTTATTCCGTATGATTTGCATAATTAACATGTACATAAAGAATGTAAGATGGAATACAAGGTAGAAAATAAAACCTACCTCCGCTTCCTCATCTACCAGCTCTTCTTCAACAACATCCGCCTTATATTCAAGTAACAAGTCCCTGATAGGCTTTGGATCTAAATTTCGGCTTATAAACGGATGCTTTAACAAATCGTCAGCTGTGGGTCGTGAGGTTGGGTCCTTTATAAGTGCTTTAGCAATAAAATCATTAAATTCCTTACTCCATTTCCCGGGCTGATCCAGTTTCGGCGGATCACCTTTCTGTATTTTAAGTAGCACTCGCATCGGTGACATTTCGTGATTCGGTGGTTCCATTTGTGCAAACTCTATAAGAGTTATACCAAGAGACCAAATGTCCACCTAAACAGTCGAGTTCACATATAACCTTCATATGTTACATCATATATCATCAAGTCAAAGCAATTAAATATAGATTTTTATATTTACGAACACCTACTTTAAAATCATAAGGATTGTCCCTAAACGTTTCGCATAAGACAACCTCGGGTGCCATCCAGTAAGGAGTTCCAATAAATGTATCATGTTTCTGCAGAGTATGCTTGTTCTTTGCAGATACGCCAAAATCAGCTATAATTAAAGATAGAATCCTTTGTCATATGTATTTAAATAACAGCAAAGATATTACTAAAGCATATTTTTAAATAAACAGTTTAATTTAATTTTAGAAATAATTGCAATTAAATAGATAATTACCTATTTTAACACCTCCTGCCATAGTCAGTAAGACATTTCCCGCCTTTAAATCCCTGTGAACGACTTTGGATTTGTGAAGGAAGGCAAGACCTTTAGTCATGTGTTGGCAGATGTATGCTATTTGCAATTCTGTTAGTGCCTTTTCCAACTCGACCATTATGGAATCCACAGCACCGCCGTCACAATATTCAATTAACATCTACAAAAAAATTTTTTCTTTTCTTTGCTCTTTTTACAAAATAATCATTTAATTGCGTCACAAAAGTAATTTTTATTTATAAAAAAGCTCTTGCTACAAATAATTACAGTATTAATCATAAATATAAAGCATCCTTAATTTATTGCATTTTCTTGGGAAAGGCTAATAGAAGCCAACGAAAAAACTAATAAAATATTAATTTTTTTAAATTTATATTTTTCGTAGATATAAAACATTTACGGCACTTTGTGATGTGTGCTTTATACTTATGGTCAAGGCCGCATAATAGAAGCATATAGTATAGAAGTATAAAAAATATACCCATAATTTTCCCTCAATAAAATAAGCCTCGTGTAATTCAACGATATTCGGATGCTTGCATTCTGACAAAATGTCTATCTCGATCATAAAATCACTAAGATCATCCTCTCCCTCCAATGCACACATTTTTGCAGCGGCAAGATGGTTGGACTGCTTGTGTTGTGCCTGGAGTAACAATTGTTTAAAGAGAACGTTAATAGAACAAGTAGACTTGATATCCTGGAATTCCTTAAAATGCTACATTACCTTATAAACTTTACCAAACGCACCATCTCCCAGTTCACCCACCATTTCCCAAAACTCTTCCGGATTGCAGTCCATCTTGATGTTATTATACAACTTCTTCTTTTTCGCATCATTGCCACCAAAGTGGAAGGCTTTCTTTAGATTCGACAAGAACGACATTTTGATAGATCTCGATATATTCACACGTGTACTCGGACTACTATTGCAATTTGAACACACTGAAAACCCTTAACAATACTCTCCGCTGTACAAAGTGTAATCATTAACAACTGTGTATTAAATTTGTAAAATATAATTCTAGTTGGTGCTCAAAAGAGCTCAGTAACCATTTCGTAGCACTGCAATGTGTGGTAAAACAATGTCACTTTACGTAGTCTCCGCATTATTATAATATCTATTGAATTATATAAGATAAGTTCTTCAAGCGCAGGTGTTACTTTCTTTAGATCCCTGCTGGATACCAGGGGACCGTGCCACACCACTCCCGCATCTTTGTAAAATCTAAGCCGCACTTCCTAATCGATTATCGTTGTGCTCAAATTACTGTGGGCACAGAGAAAAACAATGCGACCCATTGCTGATAATCTCCAATAATTAAGACACGCAGGAAATGTCGAATCAAGCTCTGAAACAAAAGAATAATTTATTATTTATTATCAATTATTATACTAGCAATTCTATCAATTCGTTTTGTTAACGCTCGGTTTGTTAAAAACCGAAGTCGAAGAGAAAACATCTTTTTTTTTTTGGCTTTGCTGTGATGTACATAAATAATACTAATATATACTTCTTCCTAATATATTTCAATGGTAGCGAATAACACAGAAATTCATTACACAGAGAAAACTAAGGCGAAGTCAGCAGAATATCTCATTATACAAGATGTTCATCTTAAAGTTGGCTTGAAACCAGAAATTATGTATCGCGTGTATAAAATCTTAATGCGTGCCGTGTGTTAGGTGCTCTTTAAAAAGAATCAAGCATGAAACGTATTACGTGGATGTACAAAGAAATTACAGAGGCAAAAGATAAGAGACGTTAGAGAACACAGATATCGTTGATAAGCTCAAAAAAGAAAAAAACTGCTATCTGCAGTCAGTATTATCAAGGAATTCGTAGTTAACGCTCCCAAACAATTAACAATGAGACGTCCGTTGAACATTCGAATTCCCGGCGAATGCCCTTCTCTGCGATTTTTGCAATTACATTCTGTAACTTAAAAACGATAGTGCTCTTAACGTTATTGTTTTATAAATAAAATGTATGATAAAAAAATCTGCGCAACGATAATATAACGATAACGACACTGTCATTAAGAATTAAGCCTAAGACGCAATTGAAAAGGCAACAGGGGATAATAGATTTGAATCTATAGCCTAAGATATGATTAAAAAACACAGGTAATAGAAACTGAGAATAAAAAATTTCAACTTATCAGAAACCATGGTATTTTGGTATATCCGGTTTCAAGTTGAAACCATATTCATTGTTCTCCTATCACTTGTGTTTTTCAATTGTGCATTAGGCTTATCAGAAGCCGTGAATTCTGATAAACACAGTCCCTGTTGCCTGTGTTTTTCAATTGTGTCTCAGGCTTTATAGAATTTAGTTCGTGGCCCTTTAATTTTCAGATAGAAGACATTTTTGAAGGCTGGATTTTCGCAACAAACGGAACGCCAACACACACGCTTCTACGGAGTTTTCTTTCAAAGGGAAGGAAGAAAGAAGCCAACGGGAGAGCCAAAGGCGAACGCAAACGGCGATTGCAAAGTGATGCCCTACTCGCGGAAGCATCCTGCGTGTGGGCAGCGGGACTTGCAAAACGTCCGGTGGGCTCGCGGGCGCGACGGCAAATTCGATTAGGCGTTAATCGGAATTACCGTTGCGTATCGCGGCGAGTCCCCGCCTCGCGATATAATCCTTTTTAGCATGGCACGCGAAACGATCGTCTCCCCCCTCCCTAATAGAAATTTCACGCTGGAAAGTAGTGATTATTTGTTTTTACTACGTTTCAGTATTAATACAATAAAATAATGCGGATTAGAGCCAACACAGGATGTCAATGTGAAATTTAACTTATTTAGAATAATTTCAATCACAATCGTAAACGTTTCGATCCAATTTCGGATTCTTATCATTGCTCTTACTTAAATTATAATTAGTCAGCTAGGCGTAGTGATGTGACAACGATGTCATTGCACTTCCTGGTAACAGGTTGTACTTCCTACACTGTACAGCAATTTATCGAATCGTTATATAATTATAATAGAATAACAATCGAACTTTTTTTCATAACTTACTATGATCGTCGAAATGTTTTTAAGTTGTTGATATATCGAGCGTTGATTCTCATCTGACGAGACAAACAATAAAAGACACTCGGTATAAAAATATAAATTATAGAAAAGTATTACATTGTTTCAGTGTTAAATTGTTGCTTAAAGAAGCTACGCGGTTTGCGGCTTATTCCCGTGTATACATCGTTAATTGTCAACGTTTCAAGCAATGCAATTCACTCTTAAGACATTCTGAAATTTAAAAAGTTAAATAAAAAGAGTATGCCAGGCAAACGAGAGTCAGGCGCAGTTAGTGGGACGCAATTAAAATCTATAATTATCAATTGTACTCAATTATAAACATTTCGGCTCACTTTTGATCAACATTAATGCCCGTTTCTACCAATGTAGTTTAATTTTAATCTTGGTTCAATAAACTCTTCGTCTTTATCTAGTTCTAAGAATTAGAAAAAGATGAATAGTTAAAAGTTGAAGATTAAAGTTAATCTACATTGGGGTAGAAACGGGCATAAATTGGATCTTTGTAGAGGCCTTAATCGATAGCCGCCCTCGACCGTGTATATCTCGCGGAAACGTGAGGGATAATAAGAAATCGTGAAAAAATGATGGAAAAATGAGAGAGAGAGAGAGAGAGAGAGAATGAGTGGTCGACAGGTGTTGACGCTCGGTCACGCGGATTGACACAATTTTGACAAGCGACCTTAGGTCACGTCCGTACCGTTGCCGATGTGGCCGACGTGACAGGAGTACAGTCGTACGGAAATCTGATTTTTCGGAAATCCTGGCTGGCAGAGATCCGTCTCTTCCCCGTGTCCACGCGTCGTCCGTCTCGGAAAAGTGGTTAGAGCTCCTCTCGCACGAACACGCCCCGACACACCGCGCATGGAAAATCGAGCTCAATCGGGCGACGCACGGCCGTTCACGCGTGAGCGACCGAGAGATAGTCGTCGTCGTCGGCGACGACGACGATATTCGGGATCGCGTAGGACAACGTCGCGTTTCACGCTTGTGTCCGTTTCGTGGAGGCTAAACTGTTTCGCGGGTGCGCCTTCTCTCTCTCTCTCTCTCTCTCTCTCTTTTTCCGCATTGCCTACCTGCGATACTCTCCCTCTCCCCCTGCTGCTGATCATGATATGCGCGGATGACTTCATTCCACGCGTATAGAAAGTGCAGGAAGGTGCATTTAGAACAGTGCTGTCCAAAATATGTAATTCCACTGGCATTGACTTGACGTGTCGACGTTCACGCCTATTGCTTTCCTTTCTTTCTTTCTATTTCTATTTGTTTTCATTATGGAGAAAGGTAATAGACACGGACATCTATATGTGTCAAGCTATCGGTCAAGCCAATGTCCACGATTACAAATCTTGAGACAGCTATTCCACGTGAACGGGGAGAGGAGAAAAGCGCCGTGTCGCGCTTACTTCAGGCGAGACGGCGACGACGGTCAGATGGTACAGTGAACATGGTAGTGAATACGTGTGACCCGCGTGCAACTTCAGGACGGATAAGCGGTCGTCCGTCATTTACGAGAAACTTTTGAGGACGTTTCTCTTGGGCGAGCGCTCGCCCAAGCGATCATGCCACTCTGTCGCTTACCTGCGATCGGTGACAGGATGGTCTAGTATTGAAATCTTGGACACGACGATCGCCTTCTTCTCCTCCTCCTCTTCCCCGCGTTCTGCCACTGCGAAATCCACCGGAATGTAGCCGCTAGTTGATCGACTGCGCGTCTTGTTTCACGAAATCTGTTCATGGGAGAGAAACAGAAGGCTGGAGCGATGACACTGAATAGCAAATACACACGCGAGTGCAGATTGCGTTCCGTCGCGATCCATATAGGAGTCTATTTTTCGCGGAGATCGGTAATCTCGACGGCGAAGCTGTCCGCATACACGGCCATTTTCAACCTACTGCTCACCAATCACCATTACGTTTGCAGGACCGCACTCACGCATGCACGCACGCACGTAATACACGCAACCACGAGAGAGCGAGTGCAAATCTCTCATGCGTACACGAGATCCGCTCCACCGCGTCTGGTCTACGTTCAGAAACTTTAGTAGATGCATCCATGAAATTATATATTCCAAATAGCGCTGATTGGTTGCTTCAATGAGGCTATTCCGCAGTCCTTTTTCGCACCGTGTGATTTCATCCTAAAGGCCTGCGCATAATAGAACAAATATTAGGAACAGGGAGCTTATTATGCGGGATCTACAATAGAAGTTGTAGCGGTCGTAGAGTCTTAAGTCGTAGAAAATTGACCAATCACAGTCGAATATGAGAAGAATAATCAACTGTGATTGATCAATTTTCTACGACTTAATGCGGGGTCTACAATAAAAGTCGTAGCAGTCGTAGGGTCTTAAGTCGTAGAAAATTGACCAATCACAGTCGAATATGAAAAGAATAATCAACTGTGATTGGTCAATTTTCTACGACTTAAGACCCTACGACTGCTATGACTTCTATTGTAGACCCCGCATTAAGTCGTAGAAAATTGACCAATCACAGTTGATTATTCTTCTCATATTCGACTGTGATTGGTCAATTTTCTACGACTTAAGACCTACGACTGCTATGACTTCTATTGTAGACCCCGCATTACGGTTTTTGTGACGAAGTGAAAATTACAAAAATGATCAAATTCACTAGAAGTTAACCAATGAAGTTATAAATATACTAGTAAATTCAATCACTTTTGTAATTTTCACTTCGTCACAAGGAAACATAATAAGCCCCCTGGGGTTACGGTTCACTTGATGCTACAAATGCTTCGAAGCATTTTTTGATTGGTCAATTAGTAAAATTCTTTCTTCCGATTGGTCAATCAAACGCTTCGAAGCACCAAGTGGATCGCACCCAGGAATAAATATTAAGATTTCAACCTATTAGAAACCGTTTATTCTGGTGTAACTAGTATCTGGTAGGTTGAAATCTTAATATTTATTCCTGTTTCTAATATTTGTTCTATTATGCGCAAGCCCCAAAAGATTTCAACCTATCAAAAAACGTTATTCTATTACACATGGTTTCTGATAGGCTGAATTTGTTATTTCCTATTTCTATTGCCTGAGCTTTTCAATTGGTGCATTCAGTACTATGGCCGGTATTCATAGTCAGTTCTTATATTCAAGATCGTCTTAAGTTCAGCCTTGAGTGGTCATAGGCCGGTATTCATAGTCGGTTCTTATTTCAAAACCATTTTAAGTAATGTCTTAAGATGCTAATACAGCCCTCTGGCCGGTATTCATAGTAAGTATTCGTCTTAAGTTCAGCCTTGAGGTGTCATGAACCAATCAGAAAGCCGCGTTAGCGTATTAAGATATTACTTAAGATGGTTTTGAAATAAGAACCGACTATGAATACCGGCCTCTGATTGGTTCGTGACATCTTAAGACTGAACTTAAGACGGTCTTGAATATAAGAACTGACTATGAATACCAGCCAGTGAGCGGTCATAGTATCGAATGCACTCAATGGCTGCGTTCAGCAGAACGTTTATTTTGCAACTGTTGGAAGTTTCCTTCGCGCTAATTGGATGATACTTTTAGATCTAGAAGAATAGTCCTATCTCAGCAGACAATGGCTGCGTTCAGCAGAACGGTTGTTTTGCAACTGTTGGAAGTTTCCTTCGCGCTAATTGGATGATACTTTTAGATCTAGAAGAATAGTCCTATCTCAGCAGACAATGGGCGCATTCAGCAGACTCAACAGTTGAGTGAGCGCTCGCTACTATTGGTGTATTCTTCTAGATCTAAAATTCTGATTGGATGAGTTAAAAGAATACACCAATAACATCGAGCGCTCACTCAATTGTTGTGTCCGCTGAATGCGCCCAATGGCTGCGTTCAGCAGAACGGTTGTTTTGCAACTGTTGGAAGTTTCCTTCGCGCTAATTGGATCATACTTTTAGATCTAGAAGAATGGTCCTATCTCAGCAGACAATCATAAAACGGTTGCAAAACTGTTGAGTCTGCTGAACGCAGCCAGTCATAAAACGGTTGCAAAACTGTTGAGTCTGCTGAACGCAGCCAATGGTTGCGTTCAGCAGAAAAAGCAGTTTTGCAACTGTTGTAAAATTCTTTAATATGATTGGTCTTGCCCTTAGTTCCTCATTGGATCTAAAAGTATAAACCAATCATATTCAAGAATTTTACAACAGTTGCAAAGCTGTTTTTTTCTACTGAACGCAGCCATTGGGTGCATCTAGAAGCTCAGAGCGCTCAGTGAGCTCTTGCATCTGATTGGCGTATTCCATTAGAGCTAAAAATATAGATCAAACAAATACTGAACGCTCATTGTTGAGTCCGCTGAATGCGCCCAATCCCACCCAAGTGCCACTCAGGTATCACTCCATCCTTGTTACTTACCGAACGTTAAACAAGGATGACATGACACCCGAGAAAACATTCGAGATTTGTCGCGTCGCATGCTCCAACATGTTCCAATATGCTCCTATCATAGTTCTTACTCACTCCAACGCGCTTGATAGAGTGAGTAGGAGCTATGATGGAGCATGTTGGAGCTTGCGACGCGAACAAACCTCAACAAACCTTCGGTAACCCAAGGGGAATCCGAACACGCCTTTAAAAAAAGACAGTACTAATTCTAACCCTAAAAAAGAAAAAGCATAATCAGTTTTACATACATCGAACGGTACGTGACATGACAATTGATTTATATCGATTAGAAGTTACGTAAAATTTTTTCGAATAAACTAACGTAACTACTTGTTCTACTATGGTTCTATCCCGAGATCATCCCCGTTTAAAAGGAGGTGTTTTTAGGTTATCTGTTAATTGTCAAATTACAGTCAGTTATAAGATCTTAAAAAATTCTATTATAATAATCATGAGCTACGAGCCAATATGATATATTTGTTACAAAGTTTAAAATAATATATTATAACGCATGTTTATGTTTGCGCTTGATGAAGTAGTTATAATGATAAAACGAATCAAACGATAAAAATTCACATCATAACATAATACAAAAATTCAAAACAAAAATTAAACGTCGAAAATTCAGTTAGTAACAATGTTCATAATTATACACAAAACGTTTCAACCTATCATGAGGTCATCTTCAAGTTGTTAAAATAATATCCGGGATATAATATCTTTAATATATAAAAGAATAAAAATTATTATACGTGTATGTAACCTTGGCAGACAACATAACCACAGTAATATTGAGCGAACTTTTCCAAATCATGATTAGTACTAAGTGCAATCAAATTCAAGGAAATACATCAAATTACGATCTTAATATTTTCTCGGCATTTCATTATGTAATATTAAATGTGTCTTACAAGATATAATGTGTGCACAAGATATAATCATTTATTTTTTATTTACAGCATAGCGATAACATGGCCAAAGAGCGTGGCGTCTTGAAAATGATTTGGAACGGTTTTATATCCTCGCTGAAACCTCGCTTCGCCAGCCGCAAATTGATTGGCGAGGATTATTATGGCACAAAGTATTACGAGGAAGATATTCGTAATTCTGCCCGGAAAAGGCCGCCGCGATATTTTGTTCCAGTAAACAAAGAAGACTTCCAGCAAGAATTACCCGCGGAATGGGAGGCCTGGTTGCGATACCGCAGAAAAGAGCCACCCACGCGAGAGGAAATAGAAGCTAATTACCAATTGGCAATAACCAAGAAGGAAAATGCAGCAAAACTTTTAGAGAATCGTTCAAAAAATGACAATACTACTAATCTTCCCGCATCATCCACTCAGGCAGCTACTCCAGGAAATTTTCCGGTTTATGAAGATATGAAAGGTTTTGGTAGTGATTATAAACCAAAAGACTCATACAAATAGATAAAAGAAACTATATAACATCTATATAAACGAAATATATAATATTTTTAGTGCAAAGTAACAATTACCTTCTGTTTGCAATAAAGAATTTGATGAAATTTCTAAATAGTTGTAAAGAAAATGTTCAGCAAAAGTTGTTTTCTAACATTGATAATAGGAAATTTATTGCAGAATTCTATCTGAAAATTTGTTTTTTTTTGTTAAACGAGTTGGGCAATTTAGAGCTGCGAATAGTTTTTTATGTATAATATGTATAACATGCGATATTATATGTATTAGGTGTTGAACTTAATTCCTGCCGCTCGCTACTAGAGAGTGCTGGCTCCAACGCTAGCGAGTTTCGACGATGAAGTCATGTCTTTTGTAGTTTAGACATCGCTGAAAGTGATTCAATCCTCACAGGTTAGATTTCTCGACGCCAAAGAGATTTTCCAATCGATTGAAAATGATCATCCGTAGCCAACAATCGACGCAGTCATTTTGCACGATAACGCTCGACCGCATGTCGCGAAAAGCGTGAAGCAGACACTTCTAGAGCTTGAATGGGAAGTTTTCCTGCATCCAGCGTACTCTCCAGACTTGGCACTGTCGGATTACCATCTCTTTCGATCGATGCAACACGCACTTATGGACACACACTTCTCCAGTTACAACAAAGTCCAAAAATGGGTGGATGAATATCGCCTCGAAAGACACCGCGTTTTACCGTCGTGGGATTGCCCTGTTGCCAGAGAGATGGGAAAAAGTAGTAGAAAATGGAGGAAATTACTTTGATTAAGGTATTCATCTTCCCTTCGAAACAAATCAGTTTGGGAGACGAAAAACGGCAGGAATTATTAATATAAATTCAACACCTAATATAATATGTTAGGTTTAATACATGCTCAAACCTGAATTGGACTATATCAGAGAGAAACCTGGGAGCAGCTATCCCCATGCAGCTTTTTTCATGAAATGTTTGAAAAAGTGCCCTGTATATCAGCACATCAACATCCATTTTTAGTAATATGGAAATTGGAATTAGGTACCACATTTATTTTGCCAAACTGTCGATAAAATTATAGTATTGAATATGGATGTGGCCTAGTTTCCATCAAGGGTTCGAATCGGGTCAGAATGCAAGAACCAACCAACTACAGTCGAGCATTCCCCTGTTACAGTCGAATTATAGGGGAATGCTCGATTGTAGTTGGTTGGTTCTTGCATTCTGACCTATTTCTAACCCTTGGTGGAAACTAGGCCAATGATCCAGATACACAGTGGTGTGCTAATTAAGAGAACATAATATAGTGTGTCTAATGGGTCATTCGGCGAACTCAACATCTAAGTTACCACTCACTGTTATTGGTGTTCAGACTTTTAGATCTAGAATACATTAATAGCGAGCGCTCACTTAACTGTTGAATCCGCTGAATGTGCTCAATCATAATTCTGCTTTCTTTTCCATTGTGATTGGTCGTACTATTCTGTTCAAATTTGTAATTAGTATGATAAAAATATAACAAAAATTCCGAAATTACAAATTTATTTTTTTTATGGAAAAACATTTCTAAAAACATCCTATTTTTTAAACTTTAAAACAAATATCCCCTTAAAAATATCCAGGATTTATGAAATTCAAGACTAGAATGATTAAAATTAATTGAATTGTTAGGATACTAAATCGTTAAGCTGTATGTGAGTCACTATATATGTAAAATGATTTATTATTAATGTCTATCTTTTTCTATACATGTAAATTAAGATCTATCGCTTTCATATACAATCATTCTCGACAAAATTATAACAAAGGTACTATATATTGGATAGATGTACGAAATATTAATGTTTCAAGATACTATGACCCAGTTTGCAATTGCGGTCCGTGATATGAAACTAATGACGTACGAAATAGGGTATAAAGATCCGTTTTACATGGGGGAGGGGGAAAAATTAAATGAATAACATTCTAAATCAACATTTGATAAATTTGAATCGCTTTCTGTTTGCGCTGTGCAGTTCCTACACTTAGCGTTTGGATCACTACAAATTGGTGATTAGAGCCGTGAATCGCGTGCACTTTTGACTTCTTGACTTCAACACGTGACTCTAAGATTTCATTATAAATAGTAGCTTAAACAATGAAGATCAAGCTATCAGTCAACATTAAATTTTGTCTCTTACACGAATTTAATTGACAAAAACTTAATATATATCAAATGAGAACAGTTTGCATCAACCAGAAAAATCACTATTATCAAATAGAGCTTGATCATATAGCTCTCCTTTAACCAGTCGTCCGCCGAAATAACGACCGTTTAGTGAATCTCTTGCACGTTCTGCTTCTGAAAATATAAAAATTAATCCAATAATTACATGATACACAAATTAATATGTACAGGATATAATTACAGTATAATTTAGACTGTTTCACATACTCGGACGAGAGTATGATCAATTTGGGACACTATATATATATATATATATAAGGTAAATGTATCAATAACTAAATGTGCCCATTACAAGTATAATGTTAATTGAAAAATTAACAATATTTATAATTTTTAAGATATCAATAATAGCAAGAAAATAAAACTAAAAAGAGGTTAAATATTTTGTATCAAAATAGTTAAAAAAATATATTTTCTGACTGCAAATTATTGCAAAAAAATTTTATATTTCGCAGGAACAGTCATTTTCACTCTCTTCTTATCATTTTGAGTAAGATATAGTTTACATTTTCAAATTTTTTAATATTGTACTATATAAGAATATCAGTCTAAGGCTTGGTCACTAAATGGAAAGCATTTAATATTGAGTGAATTGGCGTACATTGGCCATGTCGTTTGGAACTGCCTTATCGACATATATACCACTTATTGCATATAATTGTTATAGATAAAAATATAAAAGAAACGTTGCTTCATAATGCAAAGACAATTGTATATATGCCGTAATTTGCTACAGTCAAATAGTGTAACTGTGTAATACGTAAGCGGACCACAAAGTATGTTAATTCCTTTTGTAATACCACTAATATTATCAATACAAATATAGGATTGATCACTAGTCTTTATTAGTTCAGCCATTGAGATATTTATCATCGAGACATAAAGATATACTTTACCATTCATTTCAGCGAATTCGACGAATATCTTTACGATTACTTCCGCGTTTTCGTCGTCCTCGGACTGTCTCTCTTTATAAATAATAACTCGTACAACCACACCGAACTTAGAGCACTCGTCCTGAA
This sequence comes from Mycetomoellerius zeteki, assembly GCF_001594055.1. Lineage (NCBI taxonomy): Eukaryota > Metazoa > Arthropoda > Insecta > Hymenoptera > Formicidae > Mycetomoellerius > Mycetomoellerius zeteki. The sequence goes on from NW_017257520.1 coordinate 207,002, forward strand.
TTTCCTCCTGTAGGGTCTCGTCCACATCCTCTGGTGCTACCATATTTCTTAAAATAACGACTCGGGATTCGACTTTACGCATAAGCTTTTGCATTACGAGATGACGCGCGCTCTGGCCCTTGATTGACATATTCTCTTGCTGCTGCAACGTCTGCGGTTCCGTTTCTTCTAAGAGTTTCTTCTGTAATTCTTCCTGTTGTTTTTGATGAGCCGCTTGTTCCTGCGCTCGCCTCATAATGTCGGAATTTGCGGTGGTTGTAACTGGTATCTAACAAGCAATCAGATTTTTCAATATTTTCTTTATTTTGATACTTTTTATTCTAATACATTGGATACTTACAACTGGCGTGCCGACAATCGTAGGCGCGACAACAGCGGGAGGTGGTATGACAACCGGTTGGCCAGGAATCGGTTGGATAATAGCGGGCGGTCGCGTTAAGGTTTGCGGTATGGCTATGCCAGGTGGAGGTATCACTGGTGCTACCGTTGCTACCGTTGGTGGTGCCATTATTGTTGCAGACGCTATAGTAGGTCGTACTACACCTACAGGAAGTGCTATAATAGAAATAATGATAAACACATAAAAGTAACTTTTTTTTTGCAATGTTTGGATTCAGTGCAGATGCAAGAATTACGAATTTACGAACTTTGATTCAGGATTGGTGGTGCAGTAGCTCCAAGTTTAGTGAGACCTAACGCGACGGCATTACTGGCAACTGCATCCATTGCTTGAATTTTTGCTGTTGCAGCTGCTGCAGCCACCGCGGCTGCGGTTGGCATCATACTGGTACCACTAGGTGGTCCCATGAGCGCGTTCGGTGGTGTTATAGCTCTGCCTACTCTCAGATACTGGCCACCCAAATCGAACAAGTTCATGGAGGCGATAGCTTCCAAAGCAGCCTGCATTGTCTCATACTCGATGAAGCCATAACCCTTATGTCGATGTGGAGAACTGCCTTGTGCAAGTTTGCAATACGTGATTGGCCCGAATGCCTCGAAAACTGACTTGATGTCATCTTCTGTCAGATCTTGATGTATCGATGCGATATAAATGCGATTATAATGTTTACTTTCCTCGGTGATCTCGTCAATCACCGATTGTGCTTGTGGCATGTTGGATGGACGTCCTACGACCTGAGGTAAATATGAGAAAAAAGATAATTTATAAGATATATTTTCTAACATTGCGTTAATATTATTGTAAAAATTATTTGTTAAATAAATATATCGCCACTTACTTCAAAAGTGACAACTAAAAAAGCATGATTTTCGAGTTATTAACATAATTGAGTTAGTTTACTTTTGATTGACATTACTCTGTCAATCGAAAGTAAATTAATTCAATTTCATAACAAATCATTACAACTCAGTGTTTTTTTTTATAAATTATCAAAATCGTCACAATTCTAAAAGAACAATTTTTTAAATGATATTTCATCACATGTTAAGAATATTTTTTATCGATATTATTTGATTAATCAATAATTTTTTGTAAAGTTAAAAAATAATTTTTCCTCTTTTTTGAGAAATTTAATTTTTTGAATTGTGTCGTTTTTGGAGTAAGGAAGCGACATAACATATAGAACATGTGTAATGGGATGTAACTTAATAAACAAATGAAAAACTCAAAGTAATGTATACGTAGCAAAAGTATACTAATGAAATAAGATTTTCAAGCAAATTGCAGTTAAGATGCAGTTCGCTCGAAAATCATTGGTATTGGATAAAGGACTAAATAAAAATTTGCCGACCTCCGGCGGGATGATAGGATTGCTGGGGGACAGGAAATTCGTTATATAGGTACGTCCTGCTACCTTGATGTTGCGGCCACCGATCATGACACCGTTCATTTGCTCCAAAGCAAGTTGCGCGGCTTCGGGTATCTCGTATTCAACAAAGGCGAAGCCCTTGTGTTTCTGCGTAACGGGATCCCAAGACATATTGATGGACTTGATTGGTCCGAATGGCAAGAAAGCTTGCCTGATTGTATCTTCTTTCAATTCAAAACTGATGCTGCCCACATAAACCCTGTCATACAATTATAGATGTTATTAATATTAATGTTATTTAATGTAACTATACTTAATATAATGTACGTAACTATTTTCTTGCTAACAATATATATAACTTTAGTTAAACTTCTACATCAATCACTTGTATTAGAATTGTCATGTGTGCATTTAAAATTTTTAACCTTTCATCACCAAGAATCTATGGAATTCCAAAAAAATGCTTTATATTTAAAAAAAAAAATCATTTTTATAAAGAAATACTCTTTTATACAATAACTTCACACTTCGTTATTTTAAAAAACGGTCTCCTTTAGAATAAATACTTTTTTTGAGGAAGAGGGGGGGGGACGCGGACTATTGAACCATTTTTTCCCTAAAAGTGTCATATCTGTGGAGTATAGCCATTTTTATCAAAAAATATTAAACACTAAAAAAGTTATGATTTTGTTTTTAGTATAAAAGCGCATTTTTCAAGTTTTATTTTGCGATTTTTTTAATATGTCAAAATTAAAATCTTTAAAAAGCCACTGCATTTTCATGTTCTATAATGTTTAAAAAATGTTCAATAATTTTTTAAAGAATAAAAGCTGTAAATACGGCAATTAATTAAAAGTATTAGGGTCATTTTGCCTTCTATGTGACCAACACAAAATTCTCAGAAGATGTGATCACGAAGAGTTAAAAGCATATTTAATTTAGATTAACATTATTAATACACATATCTAGAATATTAAAATATGTTTATTCAATTGTTAACATAACAATTATGCAATAATGACATTAATAACCAATATCAGTAGAACCAATACGTTCAAAGATTGTCTCTCTCTCTCTCTCTCTCTCTCTCTCTCTCACACACACACACACGCACGCACGCACACTAATAATTTTATAAAATCTATAAAAAATATGTACATATATATTGTATATAGAAATAAAATTCTGCAAGTGATTGATAAAAATGACACTTATTTAATTCATCTAATATAAAAATATATTATTTTTATAGTGTGAAGAAAACAAAATAAAAATCTTCGTTAAATCATAGCTTGATTTAATTAATTTAATATATTACTACTAATACATCATTTTATTAATAAATTATACGAGTGTTATCTATGACTGCGAGACAAAGAGATTATTACTAAACTAACAGAAATATGATGATTAATATATGAACGATATATATGAAGGATAATGACAATGTTTGCTCCAGGATACCTGACGATTATGAGTAATATTAAAAGCTACAAGAAATTTCTGTAATTTGTTAGTATGATTAGAAAACGTATCAATATATTCTTTTATATTTATTATAAAAACACAAAAATACTTATAACTATATATATATATATATATAACTCTTGAGGGTCTTGCACATGAAAATTTCGAAGATTAAAACAAAGAACAAACAAACCTGCACATGAGAGCGAGAGCCTGCTGTCTTTGCACCTGATTCCGTTGACTAGCCATTTGCTGCAACACAAAGGACCAAAGGCCTTCTATTGATATCCCTCCCCCATTTACAACACATTTCATTGACTTCAAGTGTCCCTCAAGCTCTTTTACCATTTCTTTGCTCGACTTTTTCAATTATCAATTTAAATTTTAATTTAGTCTTAATTTAAATTTTATTGGTATTATATTTAATGCTACAAAAACATCTAAATAAATTAAGATATATTTTAAGAAAATATTTTATATGAATATTTTTACTCAAAATAATAATTTAAAATTGTAATGTAGCATAAATTATTATAGTACTTTTCGCAAACAAATTGTAAGTATAAAAATTTATGTAATTTATAAAATTTATAAGACGCAAATTTCACGATTTGTATAGAATGTTTCAGAATAATTACTCTCTTTTTATTTGCTGCATTTCTTAATAAATATAATAGCTTTTATGCTAATCTTATTTTTTGAAGCAGAAAAACAATCGAGCTCAGAAGAGTCGTTGTCCTCTGAAGATTCATGCATTCACAAAAACTTATCCTTCTTCGCATTGTACAGCTCTGCTCCCGCCGACTATACTATCACAAATTATATATCTAACCTTTTCTTATGGTAGCTCGGGAAAATGTTTAGGAGTGTTCATAAGGCGGATTTATCGTTTCTTTCTTGATTTGGTTGACACTAACCTGCACATTAGCAATAAAACTTGCTGCCGCAGGACCAACTTATTCTTCTGCGGGGAGAAAAAAATGCGCCAATCAGATTTAAATTCTAACGTTTCTTTTTTTTTTTTTCTTAATATCTGTATAGTAACTGACTCGGCGGGACGAGCTATATATCAAATATTTCAGAGTTCTATACTAATCTAATATTATTTAATATTATTCTATACATTGCAATAATCGGTAAAGAGCTGAATAGAGGAAACTATTTATACATATATATAAACAAAATATATTTAAATCAAATTTCACATATGTTAAATTACCGAATTGGCTGATCAGCTTATTTTAGCATTACAAAAAGTTATACAGTATTCAAGAAAGGATTCCACACCATTCTTATGAGAAGGTGTCTTTCTGCGGATTTGATAATTTTTGGATATGTTGTAGTTGATGTCATTCTGAACAAATGTCTCAATGGGTACAACTTGATCCCATGAATCGTTTCCGTTCTACAAATATTAGAAGATCCAGATTTAACACGCACATATGTACGTACGCATATTTGATCGAGAATCATATATACCGAGTCAAAAAGCCTATATTTACATGTTAAATCTGCACCTTCCAAGGCTTGTAGCATGGAAGCGGCTTATAGGATCAAGTTGTGCTATTGAAACGTTTATTCAGAATGACGAGAACTATAATATATCCAAAAATTAGTCAAATCCACAGAAAGATACTTTCCCGAACAACGATGTGGAGTTCATTATGAAAGATGGGAAGATTAATTTACGAATGTAATATTTCAGTAGATAAAGTTTAATAATTTTACCATAAATTCTGATCACTTGTTCGTAATAAGCAAATTCGGCAATTATTGTTGTATATATAATATATATATATACACATATATACATATCTATATGTATATATGTACATATATATACATATCCATTATGCATTCTTATAATTAAAGAAATAAAAATGTTTATGACAGTTGAATTAATAATTATACATTAAATAAAATTGTCTACGAAAAGCATAACATCATATAATATTAACATTCACAAATGACATAATGGAGCGAAAATATTAAATGTGTGAGTAAAGTTATTGACAATTTAAAAATTACCTGTTGTTGATGAGCCAAGGTCTGCTTCATGAGGACCATCTTAATGCTTTGCTCCATCGCATACTTCTTCGCCCTGTTCACAGTGTCTTGTTGCTCGGATGAAATTTTCGGTAGACCAGCTCCTAATATTCCAGGCAGTGTCAGATATTTAGCGCCAGGTCCTACAAAATCATAAAATAGAAAAAGGTGTAAGTCAGACTGATTTAATGATACTTCAAGGCGATAAAGAACATTTATTCACATCAGATCTTATCAGCAAACGTCCATTAATTTGCGTCAATGCTCAATATTACTTAAATTGAACTGACTTAAAAAATAATATGTCACTATAAATATTCTACATCATTTTTTTAAGATGAATTGAATCAAATTAATAAAAAGATTCAAATGTAAAGTAAAAAAATGTATAACGTTATACATACCAGCAACAACTTGACCTATTTGATTGAGATCATAAATAGGGCCTGGTAAGAACTCTGAAGCATTTCCTATAAAGAAATCATGCATTAGATAACTAGCATTAAAGTAGATAAATATTAAGAATATGTCAAACGTTTCACTTTTTAATAAAACCAGTTACGCCACCAAGTTATTTCTTAATGATTCAATCATTGATGGATCAGGGATTACTTTCTCATTGGCAAATTTGGGTGGCCATTATTTCATATTTTTAGAATTCAATTAATGAGAAAATTTTTTTGATATATTTAAATTGACATTTAAAATAACTGCTGTCTCAGGAATCAGACGTTTGTTTTAACCAATTTTTTGGGGGAAAACATCTATATATGTACAGATCCGTACACGGAGATGTGTAACAGCCGGATGACCTATTGCCCTAGGCTAGTAAAACTTCTATTAGTCGCATTGATGTATGCGGGCGCATTATTCTTATTCGTATTGTGGAATATCTTTCTTAACACGAGAGTACCGTGACGCCATGCCAGCTGCTATGATAAAATCGTCCTCCAAACTGTAAGTTCACAGAAATTAAAACGATCAAGGAATATTACAACTTTTTTAATAAATATGGTTGTATATGTATGTGTCAATGTGTGCATGTGGAAGTATTTATAACGCATGTATGGAAAATGTATATATGAAAACCATATATTTGTGCAAACATCGAAACGAAGAAATATTTCTCGTTTGATGCATGCTATTGGAAGAAACAAAGCGTAGATTATACGAAGACCACAGGTAAGAAATTTTGTCAGAAATGATACGACTTATAAGAGAAAATGGACCGAACGTTAATCGTATGTATGAAAACTTTGGTAAAATTAGTCATTAGCCGAGGAGTCTTATTAAATTTGAGCTTTAATTACTGTTTGCACAATCAGCCCCAAAAATCAGACTAGTCATAATTAGATTAGGTTTCATAACCAATTTGGTCTGCTAGTCTCTGAAACAGAAATCAGAAACAGAAAAACAGAAGTCAGTTCGACTTTTCATGAATTAAAAGGCTCTTAAAAAGTTTTGTGCGATCATTCGATTTACAGCTAACCGTGTTCTGGGCTGAGCAATGACGGTTGTGCGCAAATTATCCGAGATTGAGGCGACGCACAAATCTGTAAGCACAAAGCAAAGGAGAATACTCTCAGTGCATTTCCTGCGCCATATTCTTAGTCTTTGCCTTCTCCAACCTACCACTTTTCAACCTAACAATTTTCACGTAGCAATGGCGAGAAATCGTTAATGCAAATACGTGAAATTCTTTTTTTTTCCTACGATTTAATATTCAGAACGCGATTACACGCGATTCTCGGTTTAACGTCACACAATACTAAATCGTATTAACGGTCAATTTTTTTTCATTTACATCGCCTACGTGCACACTCGGACATCGTTATAACATGTCTCGAAATAGCGCGTATCCTCGCTTAGCGATGGTAGAATAAAATGCGAAGACAAAAGTGTGACGGGAATGGATACCATGTTCTCATCGGGTCATATTTAAGTGGAATTTAATTACACAATCTCTAAGCCACATCCATGGCTATATCGACGTCCAAGTGTTTGGGACTTATCGACTTCATTATTACCTAATGCAAATATATAAAATATGATACATAGATATATGACAAATTTAATGTACACCTTTCGCCATTGCCACTCCCGATTACGAGCCTCTAAATAATACTTGCAAGTAGAGATATTACTGTTTTCATAGTAATAACTCTACAAGAGTCATATACATAAAAAAATGTATTATGTCCATTTTTTTATCAATATAGATTAACTTTAATCTCGGTTTAACTTTTATCTGTTTTCAGTTATCAAGAATTAGAAAAAAGTAAAGAGAGTAAATTAAACCAAGATTAAAGTTAATCTGCATTGGTAGAAATGTGAATATTAACCGATATTATGCTGACAATAATAATAAAGAGAAATACTTTATATATAATTTATAACGGTGGAATATTAAAGTGGCGTCTTCAAAAGAGGCTCATAATCAGGAATAGAGAAACTCTAAGCCCTAAAATGCTGACCTATCTAAAGTATGCATCGTACTCGGCAATAGATACGGTAGTGGGAGTTTGTTAAACTCTGATTTGTACTGTTCAACGAATGTAGTCTTTCTTTGTTTGGCGCACGTTCGTGATCACCGCTCAGTCGTAGGCCACGGATTCTGTACTGTCTCTCCGCTGTAACATCTCAGAACAGAAGGACAACCATACATTAGTGTGATTTAAGCGCCATACAGTCATCATCTATTTACCCTAGCCTACCGAAAATTTATGCTCAAAACTGCTTCGGAATAGACGCATTCTGCAGTTTTATAGAGTATGGCAGCATTTTTTAAAAAAGAGAAAACTAGCACCTGAGTGTCCTAAGTAGAGCTATTGTATTTCCGCATCATGTTCTCGCTCTTAATACACATATTACACTTGCTGTCGTTTCTCTGTTTGCGTTTCCCACTAACAAAGTTATGTATATAATATCATAGTTATCACAGGCATAACGGTTATCTGGTTGCCTTAGCAATTTACCTTCGACTTTGGTCTTCTTCACCGGTGGTTCTGCACTGTTTTGCGACGTTGGTGCCTGCAAACGAAAATAAATTCAATATAATATAAAGTAAAATCAACGAGTTTATTTATATCAAATTCTATGAAGTTCGTTGCCTAATATTTTCAACAAATAAAATGTTAATTGTGTGTTAGCAGTTTGTCAGTGAATTTTAATAGCATATCATAGCGTTGGCATCACCTGTGTCCATATTAAACTCATGTTTTGTCACACATAATGATAGCAGATAATTAGGTCTGTGCTGGGCACATATTTGAAATACTTTTATTTGAAAAACAGTATTTGTAAGACAATTGTATTTTGTATTTCAGCGAAACACATGAAAATAGTTTATATTTTCTATTTCATGGGAGCATATAAATGTATTTTGTATTTCAGTATTAATACAAAAGATTGAAATTATTTGATATTTCAAACACTAAGATTGACAATCAATCTTATTATTTGAATTATAAAATACCAAAAACTTTCAATCTTTCGATTTTAAATATAAAATATGTAATACTTTCATGTATTCCGCTGAAATATAAAATACAGCATATACTCCTATTGCAAATACTGTTTTAATTTGAAAATAAATTCGAATTAAAACTTCATTCTGCAGAAAGTTGTAAATCTATGTAGAATCTCATTTTGTTAAAGTGTATGTATTAATACAGTGGGTTCTCTACAAGGGAGGGCTCCACTATAAAAAAATTATACACATAGGGACTTTCTATCTTAATGCTACAAATACTTCGTTGACCAATCTCAGAAGAAAGAATTTTATGAATTGACTAATCAAATTACTTATCAATTGTCGACTGTGTCACGTCTTGTTAGATTGATATTATATTTGTCATATGACAAATTTTTTTAGTTTGTTAATTGATTGGAAGTTAAAGAAGCTTTCCATTTAGGGTCACTTTAACAAACGTAATCGATCGATTAGTCCATTGAAATTAACCAATTGCATCTGCCGTTAAATGAAATGACAAATGTGATTGGTCAATTCCAATGGATTAATTGGCTGATTACGTTTGTTAAGTCCGGATCTACAATAGGGTTTTAAGCCTTAAGCCATAAGAAATGGATGAATCACAGTCGATTATTCTCCTTGGATTCGACTTGGAATTGATCAATTTCTTACGGCTTAAGGCTTAAAACACCTATTGTAGATCCGGATTTAGACCTGGTTGCACCAACGTAAAATTAACAATCTCAGTTTAGTCTTTGTTTTTCAAATTTTAAGAATTAGAAAAAGATAAACAGTAAGTTAAACCAACATTAAAGTTAAGATCCGGTTCTATCAATGTAAGAGAAAATAATAGAATTGTAATTTTGTACAATGTCTATTATTTTCTAATTTTCAAAATTAGAAAAAGTATAAACTGAATTTAAATTATATACAATTAATCTTACATTGATGGAATCGGACCTTATGCCTGTTTCTATTAATATAAATTAATTTTAATATTGATATAACTTACTTCTTATCTTTTTTAGTTCTAAAAATTAGAAATGGATAAAGAGTAAATTAAATCGAAAAAACAATTAAGCTACATTGATAGAAATGTAAATTAGTGACACGAACATTATTCTATCTCCATCTCTGTCCTGCAGTCAATTAACAGGCTTGAAAAATATGTCGTACGACACATGTAACATCAGTCCAAGATATCAAACCTGTCGATGATTGGTAAACCGTGTAAAGTTACGTAGACATCTGCGATCGCCATTGAATCGCCAAAGGGTTAGTTACATCCGTCATTGGCGGACGAAGGGCGGCGATCGCCACGAAGAAGGGAAAGCTTACCATGGCCATCGTTCCATTCATCATTCCACGAGAGCCGTTCCTGGGCGGACGTGGGTGGCCTAGGATTAGGATCTGTCGAAAATTCCTGGACGAAACCACGAAACACGCGACGAGTTGTTCACACCGCAGCACGATGCACTTCTTCTTCGCGGAAGTACCGCGCGCCGGAAGCCGCGCCACGCTAACTTCCCCGTTCACCCCATTGAGCTTTCATCGGAAACACCGTGAGATCGAGTAAAAAAATTTGTATTTATTATATTTCTCCGAATGTTTATTTAGCGCAATTTAGCACACGTTGCCCGCACAAAATAACATGAATCAATAGGAAAGAGAAAGTCTCGCGGAAGCGAGTGATTTGATTCGAGCGGTGCGCAATCATATGCTGGATTCATACTGCATCCGATTTTC
>NW_017257520.1:217578-226255 GCF_001594055.1 Mycetomoellerius zeteki
GCGCGGACGGCCGAAAATCGGATGTAGTGTGAACCAACAATATTGCGCATCCGTGACAGCCTTCACGGCGGTCATTGAATCGCGTTCGTGGTAAGGTTAGGATTCGAATGTATTTCATCAATTGTACGGTAGGTTTGTTTTTTTCTTCCGCCCGGTGTATCTCTCTCACTCGGTATGATGATCGACGGCGAGGTTATGGCGGATAAGGGCTTCTTCATCAAGCTGGTGAACGATGAGAAAGTAAGACGTATTTTCGATTACGGCCGCATGCCATTTCTATGATTCACCGTGTGGTTCTTTCCTACGACAATTAAAATATAAAGCGGGATAAAATAAAGGGGAGCAGGGAGGGGGAACGTATGCCCTGGTGAATATTTTTCTGAAATTTTTTATACGAATTGAAATACTTTTTAGAAATACTGAGAAAATTAATCTTGGAATTTTTTTTTAATTTGTGAATTCTGAAATACACTAAGATTTCTCATTCTATAATTTCTGAAAAAATATTGTATAGATTTTATAAGATTTCGTAAAAAAATCATAGAATTTTTCAGAATTCGCGCATATAAAGAATTCCAGGAAAGTTATAGATTTTTTTGACACTTCTAAAAAGTGTTTTAATTTGTATGAAAAAGATGAGAAATAAAAAGATATATTATGTTCAAATCAAACTAACTGTTGATTACATAGAATAACAGATCACATTTATGATAATGCAAACTATCTTTATTTCTTGATATGATCCTCTGCTTTACTACTAATTATACTTATTCCAGTGTTTCACCAGTGTTTGGACAGCATAGAAAAATTTCTTAGTACACTGGAGCTATGATCAGATTGCCTATTTTACGTCACTGCTAAAATGCTGGCCTCCCAGAAATTTCTTTAATAGTTCAAACAGGTAGAAATCACTTGGAACAAGGTCATAATTATAAGGACATGGCATTAATTCCTAGCTGAGTTTCTGTAATATGCAAGTAGCTGTATAAAGACATGTACTGTCCTGCAGTAACAAAACATGTTTAGTGATCAAATCAGACTGTTTCTTCTTGAAAGTATTATGTACATCTTTTAAAATTTGACAGCAGTATTCACTCGTAATTAACAGAATGCGCTCGGATCTCTTATTATACTCACAAGACTAAAAATCCTAGTTTGACTTAAACAACTTTGTAATTATTCAGAAATTCTAAAAAATTATATGAGAAAAATTTCTACCAGAGGCATAAAAATGCAATAATAGCAATTAATTAAAAAAAAAATAGTATAATTCATATTTGATGTATATGATGGGACAGTGAAATCACCTCAAAAGTGAGATGTCTGATGATAATAATAATGATAGCTATATATTGAATGCAATATTTGACAATATTAAATATATTAATAAATCCATTTACAATGAAATAACGATGCAAATATTTAAATGATCTCCTATGATGAAGAAAGTATAATTATCAGATGTGATTGTAATATCAGACAAATTATAATAGAGCAAATAAAACCCTACCTAATTAAACAGATAAAAAAATGCCACACAGCGAATTATTTAATGATTCAGTTCCCAAGATATCACCATGGATTATTAATTTGTGCATTCATCTTGCAGGGCAAAGGGCTATTCTCTAATCGCGCGTTTAAGGAAGGAGACGTGATACTCGAGGAGAAACCTGTGATATGCTGTCAGTTCTTATGGAACTCTCAGTTTGGATACTTGGCATGCGACCACTGCCTGAAACCGTTGGAAACAGCGGAGGAGAATGTCCATAGGCTAACTGGTAATTCAAACTTTGTTGTACCACACAAGGAATGCTGTGAAGTAAACAAGAGTTTAATAACCGAATGCCACCAGTGCGGAGTCAAGTACTGCAGCGTAGAATGTCAGAACGAAGCATTTCAGAGGTGATTACGAGTGGAAACTTTTTATATCGCTCTCTTTTAAAAAAAATGACAACTAAAAAATTAGTTTTCCAAATAAGGAGAAAAATTACTTTTCAATTTGACAGAAAATTAACTAATGAAATAATATCGATAAAAAAAATTTATATATGAACGGTACTCATAGTCAGTTCTTACTTTAAGACCGTCTTAAGATGCTGATAAGCGGTTCTGTTTTTTTTATAAAGTTAATTATAAGCATAATTATTTGTATTATAAAATTTGTATTTTTTTTAGTTGTTTACACTATTGTGTTTCAGACTCACTGGTCATCAATTTATAACTATAATACAATTGAACTTTTATGTTTGCTGTAGTTTTTATTATATATTACACTACTCGTTTATTGTTTTTCAGATATCATAGTACACTGTGTCTACAAGGGAGAGTCAAGGATGAGAGTCATCCTCTCAATCAGTTATGTGAAACGTGGAAACAAATGCATTATCCACCTGAAAGTGCATCAATCATGTTGCTAGCAAGGATGGTCGCTATAGTTAATCAAGCAAATGACAAAGAGGAAGCTTCAGCAATGTTTTTACAGTTTTGCCATCGTACCGTTTCTAATGACACGCACGAAATTGTGCACTATTTATTAGGCGAAAAGTTTGTAGGCCAGATTGATATCCTTCAGCAAATGATGAAGGAGGCTCTTAACACTGAGTACACCGCACATGTGTGTAATATACATATATTATTGTTATATTTATGCTAATGTTAATTGGAACTTGTTTTTAGTGGTTCACGCCAGATGGTTTTAGAAGTTTATTAGCTTTAGTAGGAACAAACGGACAAGGAATTGGTACTAGTTCATTCAGCCGCTGGGTGAAAAATGTTTCCGCTTTAGAATTGCCCAAAGACGAAAGAATTTACATTGACAAGTTGATAGAGAGAATTTATGACGCAATGGATGAAGGTAATTTTTATCTTTATAATTTATTTTTCTCTAGAGCGTTCAATAAGTATTCATGTAACTTCTGAAAATTTCTTTCACAGCGGTAGGTCCGTTTTTGAATAATGAAGGATCTGGACTCTACGTTCTACAATCGTCAGTGAACCATAGTTGCATACCAAATGCAGTTGTTGAATTCCCTTATTCAAATAATACTTTAGTATTAAAAGCAATACGAAATATAAAAGTTGGCGAGGAAATCTGTACAAGTTACCTTGACGAATGCCAGCTAGAGAGGAGTAAACATTCCAGGCAACAGGCACTAAGCTCTTTGTATCTGTTTGTTTGTCATTGCGACAAATGTCAAGCGCAAGCGAATGATCCTGATGTAACGTCCGACGAAGAGGAATCTGATGAAGACTGATAAGTGCTAGTTAAAGATGCACAGGAACAATGCTATAATTTTCATAATAAACAAGAATATTGAATAAATATATTGAAATATATTGAATAATATCTAATATTGTCACATAACAATAACCTAATGAATCCCGTTATACTTTACTTGACTGCCATACATATGGCACAAGTGAACTTTATCAGTAAAATAGCATGTAGGATAAACATTTGGACTTTTAACAAACTCACTTTATTATTGTAACAGAGGCTTTTAATGTCATTTCTATGTAATAAAGTTATATAATAAATTTAATACAGCATTTTGCACTCTTATTTTTACTATTTAGTTTGAACTCGAAGAACTGACTTTAATTATTAATTTTTCTTATTGCTCTGTTGTTACAACAACGTACTATTTACAAATTGGAATAATATTCACATTATGTTAAAATACAGTTCATGTACAATTCAAATCGGCCTATATAATTTATCTTTTATTTTTGTACGCAATTTTCGATACGATTTCGCACATTGTTTACATTATTTAGTAAATATTTATAGTTAATATTTAAAATTTTTATAGCTGATTTAAATATTTCAGGCATCGCATGCATGAAATATTTGAATCAGCTGTAAAAATAGTCATAATTTTAAAAAAGGAATTATTTTACGTGAAAAACAAAAACTAGACAAATGATTTGATCATATTACGGATATATAAAACGATATATCGGATTTTATATTGAGGATTCTTAAGTACACAGTCTCAGTCATGTTCAAGCAAATTTGTGAAATGCTTGAACGTGTGTGGCCAGCTTTAAGATGTCAATGTTTAATTTTGTTATTACAATAAAATTCATATTTATGACTGAGTTTGCTGCTCAGTCTGAAGTGTTAACTCATTTTTTCCCATTATCATAAAATTAGATATATAATCAGGTAATGGCGGCATAAACGCACGTCTTTCAATTAAGGCGGTTAAAAACCTTGCCATGTTGTGACTACGAAATTCCCAGCTAAAACAGAAATTTCAAATTAAAATGTACAAATAGTGTGATCTCGGGTATGGGTAAAAAAAATTTTCTTACTTCATACGTATATTATTAGTAGGCAACTTCGAAGCTACACTATCATGTTTTATAGATTCCTCTGGCCCCTTTATAACAAGCTTCTCTAGAATTGGAGGATCTTTGCCAAAACACTGTTCTGCATATTTTTTCCGTTGTTTGCTCTGCGTATAATCTGTGCCATTATTACTGTAACAAGGTTTACACGTTATAGAGAGAGCGTATAAAATACAGTGTGTTGAATAATAAAACATCTCATAGTATATAATATACATATTGAGCATTAAATATATCTATAAAAACAAATGAACAAAATAAATTTCTGAAATTACCTGATGACAGGGTTAGACGGTTGGTAAACAGGTGGTTGATTAATATCTCCAGCTTGTAAAACATTTTGTTGCTTAATCCATAATAATTTTATTAAAGATTTGAGGTCCTTGCCCATCAGCTTGATTCTTTTGCTATTATTATAACCTAGATTGAAAGCTATCGTTTTTATATAATCAACTGATACATTCTTCCTTGAGCAAAAAAAATACTTTTGTCCGAAAAACAAGGCGAAATAGGTTGGCAATAGGAGATATTGTGCTTTCTTTTTCTTTTTCTTCTCCTTAACACATATAAACATGATACTGTCATACATTACAGCTTTTATATCCATGTCCAAACCATTCGAATAAAATTCCTTTTTGATACCTTCCTGTATCTCTTGACTATCAAGATGCCTCAACTCATTATTCAATCCTGACAATTTGTATCCATACCATATTCTTTTATTGTTATGTCTGCTTATATCTAAAAGACCATTATTTCATAAGTTGATATTAATATTTCTCATAAATTTTATTTCAAGAATTTGAATTTAATCTGGAACTGATAGTGGATCTATTAGACCTACTCAATCATAAATCTCTTTCTCAAAAATGTCAAATAATTTAATTTTCTTTATGTTACATCTACAAATTGGGATTACTTTTATTAAAATATACTTAACATTCATTCTTTTTTATATGAGTTATGTCATTTTAGTTCCTTGAAATTAATCCTCTGCTGGCCAAGTTGAACTTTGAAGCTACAATCGATGATTTGATTCTGATGAATTCTGGTAGACAAATTTAAATATATCTGTACATGAAAAATAAGTAAAAAAAACTGTAAGAATGAATAAGACCTAAGAATGAACAAAAATTATGATGTTCAATTACTTAAAGCTTCATTAATTAATATACAAGATCCTTAGGTCTTGATTATTCATATAAGTTTTTATCATTAAAAATAAGTAAAATACAATCCAATTTTTATGATAGAAAGACTTGTTAAAATTTTCACAAGTATGCAAGATTTTTTTCAGATTTTTATACAGTCTGAAACAACACAAAAATTTATACTGAAGCTCGAAGACTGTCAAAGACTCAGAGTCCCATTCTTGAAAAATATTACATATATAGTAAAATTAGGAAAATACTATAGTAAATGTTACATATATTATTTTATTTCTCAAGTTTTACATATGCAATATTTTTCAAGAATAGGGAACCCAGATTGCTAACAGAAGGTTCAAAATTTCACATGGCCAATGGAGGATTAATTAGTATCTTGTAACTAACGTAAATTATAAGAGTTTTATAGGCCCAACATCAGTATTACAGAATTTTCTGCTCCAAGGATTAATATTTATGATTGTAAACTCACATGTTACTTCCAGTGTTGTCAATCTGTCATGTAAATCTTTCAAACTTAAATCTGTGTTCTGTAAATAAATCAGATGTAAAAATGATATTCTATTGTAAACATTTAAATTTCAGGCAGAGATTATAGGAAGTGATTCTTACATCAAGAATATCCTGGATAACGTGCACTGCATTAGCTACCGTAAAAGTCTTGTGATTCTTAATCAATTTGGATCTGACGCGAGACCATGATGTCTCTGGAAAAACGGGTATCACAGCACTTTCCAGTTCCTCGAATTTGAATCTGTTTATCACTTTGGTTAACTGACGCTTAACAAGCATCGCTGACGCTGTAATATTAAAAAAAAAAAGAGGTTACGTCGCATCGGCGGCATCATATATTTTAAAATAGCCTAAAACTGACTACGTGCGTGTACTTACACATGGTTGTTGTCGCAAATAATATCCACGTAATATCCACGAGAGCGACTTTTAAAGTTTTCCCTCCTTCAACTGTCATCAACTTCTAGTTAAATTAATCGACAATCAAAGTCGCAGAAGTGCCAACAGCAGGTTAGCTCAGTGCATCTTCTTTGGGTGCATCTAGAGTCCCTATAAAGGTATATCCACACACTTGCATATCCGCATAAACATATGCATAAAGAAAATTATCCAATCACAATTTACGTACGTTTTTATAAAAGAAATGCGATTGGATGGCTGCGTTCATCAGAACGTTCGTTTTGCAACTGTTGGAAGTTTCCTTCGAGCTGATTGGATCATACTTTTAGATCTAGAAGAATGGTCCTATCTCAATAGACAATCACAAAACGGTTGCAAAACTGTTGAGTCTGCTGAACGCAGCCATTTTCTTTATGCATACGTTTATGCGGCTATGCAAGTTGTGTGGATATACTCTAATGGCCGCAGCACAGACTCTTGCATAACGCATAATGCATAGTGCATAAGGGAATCGACCAATCGAAATGGCCGCAGTACAGCTCTTGCATAACGCATAATGCATAGTGCATAAGGGAATCGACCAATCGAAATTCTTCTTTTTCATGGAATGGGAGGAAAGGAAAGATTCTGATTAGTTGATTCGCTTGTGCACTATGTGTTATGCGTTATGCAAGAGTCTGTGCTACGGCCTTATCCTCCGCACCGGATATCTGCAAACGTTACTAGATATTGCGTCCGTAACATTACGTGTGTTTTACCTCCTTGTGTTCCATGGAGCCGTAATCTCATGAAATTTCCGTAAAAATTACTAGTTATTACTAGTAATGCTTTTTCTAATTTTATCTATTGACTAAATTTGACGATTTAATTAAAACTTTTGTTATAATCAAAATATATTCTGTAATTTTCTTATAAAATAAAATAAAAATGAACCGTATAACTTCTTAAATAAAAAATGTTACATTTACACGTTCGCATTTTGCGGCTCCATGGGACACAAGGAGCATGTAAGCACGCAACGCAATTGCACTCCGACGTCAAACAAAAATAAACGTGCCATAATCTACCTTTAATTTATAAATAGTGATTAATTTGTTTGACAACAATTTTGAAATTAGAAGTGCATAATGAATCTTTGATATATGTTATTAGTGCAAATACAACAAATGGTCTGCTTTCTGACGTGCACTAGACTGCATTAGAACTCTCTTTTCACGTAGTTGCGGATTACGTGAAAAATATCTGCCGTACATACACAATCCCTAGATGCTTTTGTGGACATCCGATGCGGATTACGGATTGCGGACTGTATGTGACGGCACTCTAATGCCCGTGTCACACTACGCATTGGAGACTGAGGATTGCGAATTGAGAATTAAAATTCAGCCAATTAGAACGAAACGGATTAAACTTAAAATTACCTGATTGGTCGAATTCTAATCCTTAATTCGCAATCCTCAATCTCCAATGCGTAGTGTGACACGGGCATAAGGCCGGAATCAGACTACGCATTGAAGATCGAGATCGAAGATTGAAGATTGAAATTTGACCCATGAGGGCGAAGGAATTTTAGTTCCTATTGTTTTGATTGATCAAATTTCAATCTTTCAATCTTCAATCTCAATCTTCAATGCCTAGTCTGATTCCGGCCTAAAGCTGGTTTTACATTAGTCGCATCGCTGTGTCGCAAGAGTGTCGCAAACGTTGTAGTCCAATCAGAGTTGAGCTAGCTTGACGTTGATTGGACCGCAATGCTTGCGACACGCTTGCGACGCTGCGATGCGATCACTGGCCTAGTTTCCACCGAGAGTTCGAACCAGGTCAGAATGCAAAAATCAACCAATTACAGTAGAGCATTCCCCTGTTACAGTCGAATTACAAGGGAATGCTTGATTGTAGTTGGTTGGTTCTTGCATTCTAACCCGGTTCGAACCCTCGGTGGAAATTAGAGGAATGTAGAACCAGCTTAATGGGTGCGATGGGTGCATTCAGTACTACAACCGCCAGTGTTGCCAACGGGGACGCGTTTTCTCGCGCGCGCGACTTCAACAACGTATCAAGTTTACAAGAATACGGGTACCTTTAGAACCCGTATTCTTGTTCCAGATAAACTAGATTTTATAGAGAGATACTTAATTATTAGGCTTATAATAAGTAAAACAAACAATGTAATTAAAATAAGATGAAGAAATTATAAATATAAAAATAATTATATGTAATTAATATATAATAGAAACATGGGGAAG
>NW_017257520.1:226513-247977 GCF_001594055.1 Mycetomoellerius zeteki
TTATTATAAGCCTAATAATTATGTATCTCTCTATAAAATCTAGTAGTTTATCTAGAACAAGAATACGGGTTCTAAAGGTACCCGTATTCTTGTGAACTTGATACGTTGTCGCGCGCGCGAGAAAACGCGTCCCCTCTGGGCTGCGTTCGGAAACACTATCTGAGTACTCTCGTCTTATCCTTGTTTAACACTGAATGAATAACAAGGATAAAATGATACACGGGGACACCCGGGTGATGTTTCCGAGCGCTCCTGTCACACTGGCTGCGTTCAGCAGACTCAACAGTTTTGCAACCGTTTTATGATTATCTGCTGAGATAGGACCATTCTTTTAGATCTAAAAGAATGGTCCTATCTCAGCAGATAATCATAAAACGGTTGCAAAACTGTTGAGTCTGCTGAACGCAGCCACTGATAGGAGGCAGGAGCCTCCATAATCAATCATAATTAAGAAGAAGAAGAAGAAGATACCTGGCAGATTGCATCATTGCAATTGCATGTGAGTCGATAGTTGTTTTCCATTTGCACACAAGTGAACTGAGCCTGAAGTGAGCTGAATGTTTTATACTCGGATTAATGACATCATTATTTGCTTACTAATTTGCTTAAAAAGTTATCACATGATAACACAGGTTCATATTGTTCATAACCTCACTTTTAAAGTGAGTTTACGAGACTCATTAAAGCGCACGATCTCGATCTTGTGCAGATTGTAGGCAAAAACTCAGTTAAATCTCACTTGTCAGAATGCAAAAGGAACGCGCATTCAACTGAGTTATGACGTCACAAGTGAGAATTATCTGAGAATCGGTGTAAATGGAAAGCAACTAATGTGAGTCTGTTTGATCTAGTAGAGAAGAAAAGAAGAACTGACAGATCTTGCCATTACTGTGACATAACTGAACGAGCGTGAGTTCGTTGACATGTGAGAGAGGAGAAGACAGAATGTATGCGATCGATGACGAGGAAATCGTACCGAGACATTTTGCCGTGTGCAACTTTTACGGCGTAGAGACATGCTTCTGTTGGAACGCCGACAAGCTCATCATCTATCCGTACACGAAGGACAGCTCGACGCAGGTCACACAGGACGCGCGGATTCTGTCGACGCCAGCTCCTATCAAGAAAGTACAGTTCTTCGACAATAGAGCTTTCCTGATATGTTTGCCACAGGGTGCATACAAAGTGTCACGGAACGGCGAGTTCGCTTTGCTGAGCAAAAATGCATTGGGCATGGGTGGCGAGTTCTTCCAGGTGCTCATTGTCTGGAACAACGGCATTTATCTCGACAACAAACAAGTAAAGTCCTCCAAGCTGTTGTTTCCCCTTACACCGAATGCGAGTGAGATAGTGTGCACTTTTTCTCTGAATCCGGCGAGCACTGAGCCACAGCTCATGAGCTATTTCGCTGCCGGTTGGGAAGCTGAAGGAAATCTGTGCGTTGTCGGACATCACAGGAAGCTGTATACGCTGAGGACTGATACTGTACAGTTGATTTACACTAGTGACAGCACTATCGTGGACATCCTGCCTGTGAAGAGACGAGATAAGGTAGCTGGTCTGCTACTTCTTACAGAACAAGCAAATCTGGTAATCTTGGTACATGATGGAGGTGACAAGTGTGCAGAACATGGACCGGTTTTCGAAAGAATATATCTTAAAGAAAATGACAGCACGATGCTCTGTGCTACTTTCAGTCTACAAATGGAAAACGTTTTGTGGATGATTTGCTGTAATCAGTTCAGGACATATTACATAAGAAAGGAGCTATTCGTCGAAGCGGTTCAAGAGGTGAAAGTAGAAGAGAGGACGTTTACATGTATGCAGTATTATAAGCCAAATACAATTCTAGGTCTTTCGCAAAGGAAGGAATTGATTGAGGTGTCTCTAGAAGAGTTGGACAATTCTTTGTCAATCGATAATAATATCGTTCTTCATACTGCAATGTTTCAAAAAACAGATATTATCATGGAGAAAATTTGTGCCAAAGTGAAGGAGTTCGATGCACTCTATGAGAATTTGTCGGATGAGCAAGATACATTGAAAAGAATAAATATATACGCTGCCAAGCAAAAACTACAAATAAGTCCCAACATTAAGATATCTAGACTATGCAAGCATCGTTATCTTGGTTTACATATTCCAGATAAACTGCCTAAAAGCAGTTATGTAGTGTTCTCTTTTGCTTCTAAAAATCAAAGCACATTCTGCATGAAGAAAGTCATGAAAGGTCATGCACTCACGGTAAAAATGCCCATCAATAAAAATCAAGTATTACATTCTTCATCTATCAATATGGATTTAATTACATTGGTGAACGAACAACGTCCATGGTGCCTTGTACAGAATTTTATAAATTCTCCACTGCAGCAAATTAAGAGGAAAGGAAGACAAATGGAAGAAAAGACTAATTTCATAGACACTAAAATATCGTCGTTGCTACAATCAATAGCGGGAAAAGAATTGACCATGACAAAATTATGCGAAATCAAAAAGATCGTACGCGCAGAATTATGCAGATGTAATGATACTTGAACTGTTTATATATATTTAATTTGATATAAATATTTTAGATATACTTATTCTATTTGTTTCTTGTTGTATTAGAAAACACGCTATCTAGTTCTTTAATTAGAATAGTACTTTAGTACAAACTTTATGATTTCCTTAATTTGATATATGTAACGCTACGTACAGTATTGAGTTTCAAGTGATGAAAATTTTATATTTGTTTTATGTTCTATATTTTTGTACATATCCTATGTACAAGATGGATACTAAATACTCTAAACAATAAGGTGTGATTTTTCACAGAAATTCAAGAGGAAAACTATATAATCACATGTCCGAAACGACTTAATTTTAAAGATACAGGGTGTCAAAATTGAAGGAAAAATTTTGCTTTTTCAAAAAATTGTGAAAACTAAACCTATACAAAATTTCATCAAAATAACCCGAGTTACTCGGGTGGTTTTCGAGATTTTTGAACAAAAAATTTTTTCTTCAATTTTGATACTCTGTATCTTTAAAACTAAACCGTTTTGGATATACAGCTATAGAAGCTTTCGTCTTAAATTTATGTGAAGAATGATCCTTTACAATCTTTTCGGGTACTTAATATTCACCCTATATATTTTTATGTGCCTTAGTATTGTCTTCTAGAAAGATTTTATATACACACATATATATATATATACACATGTATATACATATATTTATATAATTACACAATTATAATACAGAAAAGATATAAAGTTGTTAGAAATTTTATATTATAATTCTTATATAAAATGAAAATATAGAAAAACGATGCGAAGAGAGAATCGGACAAACAATAAATTATGGCAGTTGTGATATCTAATTTCTAGACATTTTGTAAAGATAATTAAATATAATCTAAGGAAGAACATATATTTATTGTGATAAATATTGTTTCATATAAAACTTTGTCACACATCAGATCGGCTCTCTTTGTTACTGAACTCAATTACTGAAATTACATTCCTTTACAAGAGAATCCTCTCGCTTTTTAATTCTTCGCTTTGCTTATTAGCGTTGATACTTTTGGCGTATATTACATATGTAATTAATTTTTTCTAGTAATTAGAGGCAATAATTTTCATGCTTTATTTGAAAACGAATATAAGTATGCTAAGCAGGGGCCCAATGATCATAACATACTAAACATATGACAGTAAGTCTAAACTTACTAAATAAGGATTATCAAATCATTATTTAAAGATGATAAACATGACAAGTCTCAATAAATATAAATGTGAAATGAGCATACATATTAACACGACATTCATTATATTATACATATTGTGTGTAAATCATCGCTGTAAAAAATGTCACGTTTTATCTTCCATGCTATAACTTCATATATATAACAGTTTATTGTATCTAGACCTATTAGCCTGCAATAGAATGCTGTTACTTTTTTTATCAGGTGTAATATATTTCTTCTCTACATATAATATTTCTGTGTTTTAAACTCAGATAGTACAAAATATTAATAATATTCATCGCAGTTCTCTTATTGATTTCCTTTTTGTAAGTACTTCGATCAATAATTTAATCTACGGAGAACAATGTCAGGTAACCATTTCCTATCTCGTTACGTCCTATAGAATCCAAAACCAGATGTTGCACCTTGTAAAATATTTCAATAGAGGCAATTCACGATTAACAGACTATGCAGACGTATTTTAAATTAATTTCTGTTTTTCAATTCTATTTTGCTTCTACTGTGTGTTTTAAGTCTGCTAATATAGAATCACCTCGTGTAGATGCATAGAAAGGCTCGCTTTATGTCTAATAATTATAGTGTAGTTGTACATCACGTTAATGTATTTAATATACATATAAGTACTCAATTAACAACATCATAAATTATAATGTACATTTGCCTCATGACTTATAAAACAGAGACCAACAGTTAAGCAAATTAGACTTCTGAAAAAGTATTAACAATATTACAGTGAAAAGAAAGTTTTACAATATGATATAAGCATTCACTTTTAAAATTATGACAAAGATATTAGACAATTATAGTAAAAGGCAACTTTTATAATTTAGATTTCACACTCTGAATATTCTAGGGTATACTAGATTAGAAAAATTCTACTCTTAAATAAACATTTTCTTTAGCAAACATTTAATCTTTCATTTTCATGTAGTAAAATATCACTAAGATAATAAATCAGTCAAATCACAAATTATAAATTAAATACTTAATAAAAAAAGTTATTTAAAGTTTATGAAGAGAACAATATCAAAATCTCGTTTATATTTACATTTGTATGATACAATTATATAGTTTTTGTATGAATATAGTTTTAGCTAAATTATAATATTACATGTGATTTTAATCGGAAACGATTAAATTGTTGCTAAGGAAAGATCAAATGCAAATCAAGTAAAGAAAATCAAAACGAAATCTACTTCGTTTCTTAATCTTAACGGTACCGTAAGAAAAACAGCACATATCTCCTGTACTCGTCTTAAGATCCTTTCGTTAGGATAATAAATCAAGAAAAAGTGATATAAGTACGTGACTGCACTGGTTATGATAGGAATGTAACTAATGTATTGATAAGACTTCAGTGTCTTAAGAGAAAGAAAAAGCGGAAAGGAATACTCCTAGTAAAATTGATTTAAGCACACAACGATAATATCTATATAGAGAATTTGTTAAGGCACGTAATATAAGTACAAGTAATTATATTAATTATATACCAAGTCATTTCCTCGCTGCTACTCGCTAATTGGGCCATTTCAAACTATCATGTACGTTTAGATTCGCATACAACTAAAAAAAAGTAACTAAACTCCAGTTTTCGGGGGAAGTGACCTTTGAACAACATATACTAAACCTTCTTCAACCTTTTTTTCTCGTTCATTTGTACTGTTTTCTAATATATATGTATGTATGATGATAATATTCGACCGTGTGGCTAATTTCATATATTTTACTTTTGTTCTCTAACGAATCTTTCGTACTAAAATATATTCAAAATAATGTCAAGGCATTATTGCAGCGTAGTTTCTATCACTTTTCTTTCGATTAGCTAAAAACTGTACCCGCAATGCCACTCGTTTACTTGCATTGAAACAATCGTAACAATAGTGTTTTGATAGAACATTACGTATGCGACGCATACCATATAAAATCTAGAAATATAAACAGAATCTTAAGAAAGACAGAGAAGTCTTTGATATATGTAAGCGTAAGATAAAAGCAATTTTTTATTTTAAGATAAAAAAACCGACATATTATTAAATGAATTTTAATCCTCTTATTTTCTTTTTTTCGTGCGTAATTAGATAAGCTTCACACAGATATAGTCTTTAATCGAATATATCTTAATTTTATCATTTATTATCTATGAAATGCTATATTGACAACCGATTACGTATTATTCTCTTCTTTATGCAAACTATCGATATAAAGTTATTTTTTTATACTTATATGAAATTTACCGATTCACGAAAAACAGGTACAGTTTCTAAGCCAATCGCAAAAAACATGAGGTGCCTGTTTCGCGATAAATACCTAAATATTTCATGGAGTATCTAGTGTCACAGTAGCAAAATATGTCATGCCAGCATGTTCCGCTCTGTGTTGTTCGATGCTTTTAACGTTACTGACTTCGTCGACAGAATCGAGTGCTGTCGACCATTCTGCAAGCGTTAAGAATTATCCTGTTTAGGCAAGAGATTTGTTCGTTCCTCGTCGTTCACTTTCTTCATAGCGGGCGACATGCGTGCCACCTCGGACTGTCGAATGAGAACGTCTGAATCTAGTGCGTTCAATGAATCGCGTTTAGCTTGAATTTCCACTGGACTCGTTTGTGCCTTAAATACATATATTCGTCATCAGTTAGAAAGCAATAAATTTCACATTAGCCTAATCTTATCGATTCGAGATATCTTAACCCTTCGACAGTAATAGCTGGATCATTCCAGATTCGACAGACAGTTGTTAGTTTTTGCAGATTATTTGTACATCTTTTTACATACGCAAGAATATAAAAAAATCAAAACTGCTCGAAAACTGCTGCTTTTTTCCCTGTTATTTTATGTACTAGATTTATACGCAAAGTGACTTTTTGATTATCTAATAGAGTATCAATCAAGAATTATTCCAGCCATAGTCCTTCGAAGGATACATCTGAGGATTAAAATGTGAGACATGTAGAAACCTTTGCTGATGAATTTCTGATTTTGCCATCATTCCGGGGCGAGATAAACTTCGAATTCGTGATCGGACTGGCGCTGACCGGAAGCGGCGACGTCGGCGCCGTTACACTGCGTATGGGTGAATGAATAATGGAGCCCTTTCCCTTTTCGTTGTTAGTCATTCTATCCGCGGGCAATATTGGAGATTCAGGTACACTACGATCATCTTCCTCCAGAGAATGTAACAACTGCAAATTAATAAGATCGTCGGTCAGTTCGTCCAAGATTGGCAAAAAGTTTCGTGACAATTTCTAGTAGCTTGTGATTTATATAACGGTTACAACCTTCTCCACTTCATCGTCGAATTGTTCCTGACTAGGCAGCGGATCCTTTTGACTTCTTTCGAGTAGTGTAGCGCGCTTTGCGGCGAGGTACAAGGATCTCTTGACTTTTACGTAAAACACCTCGGTTACTGCGCGCACCGTGTAATCCGGTATAAAGGTATGACGTAACATTGAATCCAAATTGACAGATTGAATGCTTCCGACTGTCTGCGGGTTTGCGTTTGTAGGCGACTCGGCTAGGAATGAAAGAGCTTACAGTAAAGCTCCATTTACACGGGTAAACATTATCAAAGTGTATCTTATTCTTACCGATTCCAATGTTAGCCGTAAGAGCTTGTGATCCAAAATACGTGAAAGGGCCACTTTCAAACATCATGTTTTCTTTTCCCACCGTCACTTCGACGCGACCTTCTAAAATTAGCACAAAGTAATCGACCGCTTTTCCCTGCTGATAAATTATCGCAGCCGGATCAGTTTTGGCTTTCTCGCGCGATTTCACTTTAATGTGATAAATAATATCTTGCTTCAATAAACGTCGCAGAATCGTCTCCGATATAATGTCGGATTTAAACGTATCCACAGCTGAATATCACACAAGATATAATTACAAATCAAACATCATAAGATATAAACGTTTTGCAATCCATCCGATATTACTTACTTGTTGACAAGTACTGAAACATTGCCAATGTTAATTGTGGTGAGATGTGAATTCGTTGGTTTTCCTTTTTTTCAGCGAATATGGTGAAATCCGTTGGCATTTTCGGACGAACCTGCCTTTTACGTTTACTTCTGTTATCCGCTGCAAAAATTAACATTCAATTAAGCGAAATTTTTACGAATTTGACATGTAAACTTGAGTTTTCAATTGCGAAAGAATTTTGCGGTAAATATGAATAAGCAAAACCTACTAAACACATCTGTCTCGTCAATAATCTCAGCCTGAATCAATTCTTCGATAACATCTTCCAATGTTATCAAACCGATCACTTCGTAAAACGGATCACCTTCGCCTTCGTTATTAACTCTTTGCACAAAAGCCATGTGGCCTTTGTGACCTGAAAATATACGCACGATTATTATTACTTATTATTTTCATGAAATCTATAAAAAAAAAGAGTGAAATTATACAGACCTTCCTTGAATTGTTTAAACATTATGTCCAATGTAACATCTTCAAAAATAAAATTACACGGATTTTGATAAAATTGGCAAAGTGTCTTGAGAGGCGTGTTATCGTCAGGATCAACAAAAGCGAGATCTTTGATATATAGCATTGTTACGATATTCGTTCTTACATCTTCATACACTGGTATACGTGAGAATCCTAAAAAATAAATTGCACAATTTAATCCCAATTAACTTAACAAGTTTACATTATTCTAGAAAGTTGACAGGAAAACATTCATTCATTAATTATTATTAATAATTATTAAAATAACCATAATTATATTAAATTATTATCAGGACCTGATAAAACTATTGTGTGTGTGTGTGTGTGTGTGTGTGTGTGTGTGTGTGTGTGTGTGTGTATTTGGGGGGGATTCAAGATTTATCTTTAATAAGTGTTTGTTTGATTAAATTGATAATATTTAGCGTCGATTGATACAGTGGGATACACAAATATCGCTAAAATTCTCTTAAAATAACATACCTGATTTCATAATCTCGGACACAGTTTCAAAATCTAGAATAGCGTTATAGTTCAACATGTATACATCTTCGATTCTGGTCATCACATCCACTACGGTCTTCTTCCGCAGTTCTAACGCTCCTGCAATTATATTTACTTCATCTTTCTCTAAATCGTTGTATTCGGTAGTTACCTAAAAAGGGTCCTGTATAGTATTAATGTATCAATTTCACGTATTCATGCATTTCAGGCATTTCTAATAAGATTTTTCCACATGATATTCGCAATTGTAAGCATTATCAACATTTGTTAAAGATAATAAAATTGTATAATTGTAATTAATTATATAAAGGAACTATGTCAATTGTATAATAGTTATCATTGAAAATTGATGCAACTACAAGTTACTTTCTTATAACAATATGCAGACATTCTAAATTAATTTAATTATTATACAGTCATTTAATTTCTTACCTTGACCAGCTCTTTCAAGCGTTCTCGATTATACACATTTCCAATCTCTTCGCCGAGAACAAAATCAAGAAACTTGCTAATTGGGTAACTTAATGGAAAAGTAATTAGCATTGTCAATTTAGTCAGATAGATAGTATTTGCGCCGACACATAATCCGTGTCTGCTACAAATAGCCTACAACGCAACACATAATAAATCATATCTTCAAGCTCAAGATCAAAATTTTCGAATAAATTATGGAAAAAAAACTTTTGCGTAATACAAAAAACATACCTGTGGCGAAATTTCACCGAAAATGACAATAGCTAATGTTGAGCAGATAACAGCAACGATTCCGGATGTCAAGTCATCCAATATTATCGTAAATATTGAATTGACAAGAACATTGGAAAATAGAATCGAACACAAAAGGTAATTTCCGTGATTTCTTACTGGCTGAATAGTTCTTGCATACCTTTTCTCCTACAGAAAAAGTAGAAGTAACGCAACGTAAGGTAAAACGAAAACGCAGGTAAAATATAAGAAAACGAATTCGCTTACTTTTTCTGTACCAGTGTTGCAAAGTATTTTCAATTCGGTTCTATCTATTGCCATTAAACCGAGATTGAGACCGGAGAAAAGTGCGGACAAACTGAGACAAGTGAGAATGATCATGATAGCGAGCCAGAGCGGTACTAATTTTTCATACGTGCTGATCTGAAAGTCCGAATTATAAATAATTCTACTCTGAATAACGAAATTTTATATTAAGCCTAGTTACATGTGTCTAGATAAAATCGCGACGATGAGAAAGAGAAAAGAGAAATATGCTCACAGTGTTGTGCAGCGCGATGCCTTGATGTCTAAACAATACAATATCTTTATTTAATCTCTCTTTTTCATACAACGGTCGTTTTGTGCATACATAAAACGACGATCCCAGAGGGAGTATTATACGAAAGGTTGCCGTAGATTCCTCTATAGTTTCCACCTTAAATATTAAATGGAAATTAAACCATATTAAATAATAGTGAGAAGTATCCTTTATAATTTTTTTTAGCAACTCGAACGGTGATACTCACCGGAAACTCGTTACTTTTAATTTTGTCGCATACACTGCCTCTATCCGCCGGAATGTCAGTGAAGGTGATCAAGGTGTCCTCTGTGATGCCGTCGCCGAATAATCGAATTACCGCGTTAGTTCCTGCCAAAATCTTCGGAATACCCTTCTCGTCGTGACTGGGTTCCTTGTCGGCCGTGTCTATTCGTAACCCTTCGATATGTATGTCCGTGTAATTAAATGGAAAATCGCGTTCCCCACGAAAATATTTTCTGGAAATAACAAATACATTCGCAGATTAACTTACTTCCTATCATTATTGTATTGTTATTGTTGTGCGTCGCTGTTATTATTATAATCGCGACATAGATACATCCCGCGAAAAAAAATAGTGGTCAATAAACGCTAATGATGAGCGACACATAAAACGTGTTATCAACACTCTCATTTTCGAGATACCAATCCAACTCGTTAATCTATAGAATTAATCGTGGAGAGCCCTTTCGTAAATAAGGCTATCATAAATAAGGCCTTAAGATAATGAGATAATGAGATAATGATATTTCAGATTGTCTCGATAAATATAAAAAATTACATCATATACTATAATAAAGCGTGCTTGTTATGCATAAGTGTTTTTATCTTCTTAGATATCGCATGAGCTGGATTCGTACAATATCGATTACAAATAAGTAAAAAACCGCCTTTATGCTTCTTATTTATTTTCTTAAAAATTACACAGTGCAACAAATCTAGATCAAACAATAATAAGATTGGAAACAAGACCATTTGTGAGCACATTTCATAAATACGAGAAGCGCCATTTTCGGTCAAAGTTAGATGATATAAACTAACATACACACACATATATATATATATAGGTATTCTTTATGGTATTATTTATATAAATGAATTTATCTCAAAAAGTATGATTGCGCGCCGTTACTATCGGATTTCTGAATGGTAATAATTCAATTTTAATGGTAATAATCCCCCCAAATTTAATTAGTTTAACATCTAATTTTTAGTTTAAAAATTAATTTTTTATTTCTCAACAAGTAATGAATTTCTTGTAGGACTTTTTATACTGAAATATATATATATATCGTATACCTTTCAGAAAATTCCATCAGTTTTTAGAAACTCCGCTTTGAATTTCTTACATAATAACGCAAATTTGTCTAATATATATAATATATAGCTATAAGAAATTTAAATATCTTTTCACAATATATGAAAATAAATGTAATGATATGAAGCAGTCTTTTTTTATCGTTTATATATCATTTTAAGTGATATATCAAAATAAACTTTATTGGCAATATTTAATGTAAAAAATTACACTAATTTATAAGATTTTATGTTTCTCAATATTTGAATAGTGATGGATTCTTCTGTATTTTGCCCCGTAAAGCAAAAGAAAAAAGTAACGTTTAGTAGAATAAAGAAGTTTTACGCTTTATGGGTGTATTATTTGCGCGATGTCTTCTACGCTTGACTCCTATTGCCCATGTTCTTTCCTAGTTCTTTTGATTTATAAGAAGTCTTTGTTAGTTTGATTTGTTATACGGATTCAAAAGAAAAAAGTTGTAAATTACTTAAATTTGTAACTTTTTTTAAAATAAAATCCTTAATTTCTCAGTATCTGATTATGAAACTTTTTAACCTGATATTCTTTTTCAACAGTTAAAAATACCTAAGAATTGCCATTCGGGTGTTGAGGAAAAGAAACCTTGTGATATCAGTGTTATTATACAAATTATGAAGGTAGACTTTGAGTTCGTTTTAACTAGAGGATTTTGCAGAACAACCTTTCCATAAATCGGAGTGAAAGGTCGATTATTTTAACACTGCATTTTTTCGGTTCGATGAAGCAGCGTCGGAGGAACGAGTCCGTGGCATAATTTATAATTGTAGAAAATGACGTGATTCACACGTATCAGCCACGTAAACGCCGCGTCGTGCGAGCGACGAGCAATCGCTAAACGGCGGGATAAATGGGTCGCCAATTTCTATTTTTATTCATAACGCGGGCCAAGTTTGAGTTGGTTTGAATATTGAATCGCAGAAGCAAGAGGTGTGGTCAATGGTAACTTAACGTCTAGATAGCGTGCAGTTATCGCTTCGTCCCTGCTGTTAGACGAATTCCTCAACGTGCCCAAATGTGCGCGTCTAAAGTTGCGCATTCCACTCACTGGAGCGATAATATATACGCCCTAACATTTACCGATGTCGTGCGACATCGTCTTCTACTTCCTAATACGATACACGTTTAGCTCCCTGCAATGTTGATTGACGGGTAAACAGTCGCTGAGGAAGAAGACAATGAAAATATGATTTATTGAAAACTAAACGGTCCACATGCTATACAAAGTCATCCGCCTTCTCATAAATCAGCCTCGTAATATTCGTGGGAACGTAGATAATTCCGACGTATATATACATTTCGTATATATATCACTTTCATTCTTGTGCCGATGAGCCGATTAAGCGAAGGAGTAGAAAGTAATGAATTATCTGTTTACAGGAATTTGAAACTATTTCTCTATCATGTGTAACGTAACTAGGATCTTGTTTAGGGGGAAGGGCCAAATTGGAATTGAGATTTTTAAACCCGGGAGGGGAGGGGGAGGGAGTAGTTGAATAGTATGGACTAATAAACTTATATTTCATATTACATTATCACTTTTAATTAATTATTGGCGGATGAAAATCAATACAAAATCACACATATCTAATTTACTAATTTACTTAATTTTTCTCTCAAAATTATAAACTGATTCATCGACAACTGGAAGACTTAAATTTATATTATAGTCGTTTTGGATTCTTAAAAAATCTTTCTATAATTTTCAGCTCCAATTTTATTGTATTATAAATGTGTAATTATTTTTGTACTTTAAGATTTAAAGGGATCCTTGCTCCTCCCTGACTACGCCCATGTTTTCTATGCCTTTGTTTTAAAAGCACCAACAAAACAATATTTTGAACATTGCCATATGGACTTGAGTTCCATGAGATTTAAATAGACTGAGACGCTATATGGGAAACTTAGAACGATTAGCGGTCGTTTAAAAATCTCTGTTGAAGAAATGGAAAAAGTTATAAATGGAACATGTATTTTGCGTCAAAACGTGAAACATACAATCTTGGTCAAAAATATCAGGCACCTATATTTTTTTACTTGTCTGAAATTTTTGATCGGTATTATACATAACTTTAAAGGATTCTTAAAACAAAGGATAATTTACAGTAAATTTTATAAATTAATTTTTGAGTTAAATAATGGTTAATAAGCTGCCTAATATTTTTGGTTGAGGCTATACATAAGAAATCTTATATTAAGAAACATTACGTTACATTACATAGTGAAATATATACTGCATTTACGTAGGAAGTTTGACAAGTCAATGACTTTAAAAGAGGACTATATTGAAAAATAAATCGCATTTTAGAAAAAAAAAAAGTGAAAAGAAATCGCTGACTTATCAAACTGCCCAAATACACAGTTTTATAATTTTTAATTTACTAAATTATATATATTAGATGTACAAATAAACATAATAATTCATTATTTTTTATGGAATACAATATTTATTTTTGAAAAATATCGACATGATTTCATCATGAAAGTAACTCATTTTTCATTATATTTCTCCTTTCAGGCAAGTTATATAATTTTGACTTGTTAAAAAGACTAGTCTTTATTTGTGAAAAATTCATCAAGCCATTTTGCTATCGACATTTCTAAAATTTTTGTCAGACTAAAGACAAACTGCGTTCCGCCGCGCTGTTCCACTTTCAACGTTAATGCGTCATTCTAGCTTTATCGTTCTTTAGACGCAAAACAAGGATAAAAAGCACTGATAGCACTGAACGCACTCCTGCAACGCACTCCTGCAACGCAGCCTTTAGTCTCGCAAAAAATTAAGAAACGTTGCTGAAGTAAGAAAATGGTTTGATGAATTTATTGCAAGTAAAGATTAGTTTTTCTATCGAATGGAATCTTGCTTGAAAAAAGGTGGTGGAAAATAATAAAAAATTATAAAGATAACTTTCGTGACTCAACTATGTTAGTATGTTTCAAAAATAAATATTGAATATAATAAAAAATAGTTAATTATTACTTTGTATAACTAATATATACAATATATATATATTATAATGTGTATATATATATAATATATATATATATTATAATGTGTATATATATATATATACACATTTACATATATATTTAATAATGTTATTTGAAAATTGTGCAATTCAATGCATCGAGTTTGTAATAATTTTAATTAGAAAGAGTTTCCCAAAGTCATTAATATCATTGCTAAAATATTAATGTCCAGTGTGAAGTACTTACATATTTTCTATTACTTCATGTCCGTTTTTAGACACTCTTAGTCATATTCTCTCAGTGATTAATTTAGATAATTATTTGATATCCTAACGCTACTTTTAAAAATTGCTTTTTGTTTGTATCACGTGGAAAGAAGGTGAAAAAAACCCGAGGAAATTAACGGAAAATACACAAGTGTAGGAAAAGCCAACGGAACAACAGATTTGTGCATGATAAGAGTAAAAGAAGGAAATGAAGATGAAAAAAGCGCAAAAAAACAAAATAAAGGAAAGAAAAAAATAAAAAAAAAAGAAAAAATTGAGTTGAAGAGAAAAATAAAGCAAATTAAAATGAAAAAAAAAATAGTGGTATATGGAAGATAAAATAAAAAAGATGAAACAAAATATATAACAAAGAAAGAAAAAATAAAGCAATGAAACAAAGAAGATAAAGAAAGAAATAAAAAACAAAAGAAATAATGAAGAAAAAGTGTAAAAATATGTATGTATGTACAAAGATGAAGAGAGAAGAAGATAAAGAAAAAGAAAATGAGGAAAATACAGAAAAAGATGAAGAAAAGAAGAAAATGAAGAAAATAAAAAAAAGAGAAAGAGAAGAGGATACGCAAAAAGACTTATACTTAAATAGAAAGGAAAGAACTATCGCAGCATACTTACCCAGGTCGTGCGAAGTATTTTACAGAAATGTGATTTCCGAGGTTGTTCCATTTTTCGTCGCCGCCGTCTCTCAGGCAAAAATAGACGGTCGTAATCTTCGCATCCGGAACTGTCCGGAATTTGTAGATTGCGCGAGTGCCCGCTGACGATGTCCACACCGCGTCCAAATTGTTGCCCGCGTCGCGCGGGCAATCGCGGTTCGACAGCGACCATCGTAGCGCGAGATCGCGATCGAGGCCGGTGCCGAGGAACTCGACGTGAGGAACTAGGCGATCGTCGGTGGATCGGTTGGCACCGAATGGCAGTGCCAACTGCGAGACGATCGCCACCGAATTCACCTTAAGCTGAACCACGCGCGGCAGAACGTCGTCATGACGAACGGCATCGGCGACTATCACCACATCCGTCGTCGTCGTCGTCAACGGTATCGACGTCGACACACCGGCATTCGCTAGCTGCACGACGTAAACGGGAACGAACAGTAAAAGAATCGTTGCCGGCGCGAATCGCGAACGGCCGACATACTGCGCCATCATACGACTACTGTGACTCCGCTGACAACTTCACTCAGCTCGAAGCGAAAGCTAGTAGTCGTATTTATAATGCGCCACCGCGCGGCGCGCGGGTGATGCGCGCGCACGTGTCTCTCCGATCATTCTCTATCTGCGCACACAAGTGGAAGGGTGCCTTCCACTTGTTTAATAATATTTGATAAAACAAGGATGAAATGATTCCATGAGCGTTGCGAGCGCCAAGTGGAATGCATTCTTCACTTTTTGCTGAAGACTAAAGGCACGTTTCGAAAGGAGTGTCGTAAAGGTGCCTTTTCATGCTGCTGCCCGACGCTCATTTTCGGCGTCAAAATAAGTCACGTGATCAAAATTGACGCTTGAATTCATCAATTTTGACCACGTGACTTATTTTGAGACAGAAAAACAGCGAGACAAAAATTGTTTATTTTCTTCTCATAGAATTGAGGATTTTTTCAGAATTTTTTCTTACCGACAGTAGGTAAATTATCAGTTACCGATTTTGAGACAACTTTACAGAAAAACAGCGAGAGACAAAAATTGTTTATTTTCTTCTTATAGAATTCTGAGAATTTTTTCAGAATTTTTTTTTACCGACAGTAAATTATCGGTTACCGATAATTTACCTACTGTCGGTAAGAAAAAATTTTGAAAAAATTCTCAGAATTCTATAAGAAGAAAATAAACAATTTTTATCTCTCGCTGTTTTTCTGTAAAGTTGTCTCAAAATAAGTCACGTGGTCAAAATTGATGAATTCAAGCATCAATTTTGATCACGTGCTTATTATCGGTTAATTATCGGTTACCGATAATTTACCTACTATCGGTATATATAGTACTGTATTTTTATCAGCAACTATTTTTATCAACATGGAAAAAATGCTGTACTAAAAAATTACATATATACAATAATAACGTCATCGCATATTTATCGAGCGTAGTACAGATCGTCTAATCGTTTTCTGTATTCACCAGCTGGTTGCGCTAGTTGCACTTGACAATCCTCCCCCGGAGCACTGACACTGACAATCCGCCGTCTGCTCCGCTCCGCAGTCCGCTCCAATCCAGTTCTACTCTCCAGTCTCCAGTGTATTAAGTGTATTCAAGCGTGTCGTGGACGGAGTCGCGTAAAGCTGATGGAAGGTGGACTGTCGTGTTGCGTCGAACGTTGACTTGTAATCCCCGTCAAGTGTCGAGGGCGCGAGCGAAGCGTCGCGCCGCTTCCTCTGCCGCCTTCACCGCCATCGAGTTTTCTCCCAAAAGAGGAGCGCATCTGCGTTACGTTGGAGCGCGTCTGCGGAAGCGGGCGGCAAAAGCGGGACGCGCGTCCTACGGATCTTACGATTTGTTAGTACGTCGTTCGCGGAACGGTGTTCCAGCTGCAGCTGACATTCCGCGTCGAAACGCCGCGCCGTGCGTGGTCCCTCGAACGTCGCTAGAATCTCGCGTTTTCGTTACTCCCGTTCCATTTCAATCCAGGCAGAATGGGGACGTTTTGCTACAACTTCTCCAAGTACTCGCTGGCGGCCATAAGCCTCGTGTTTTTGGTGAGTTCACTCCACGCGTCTGTCTCAGACCCAGATCGATACGTTAATTTTCCTCCACCTGAACCCGGGCGATTTAATTCGTTATCCTTCAATTCAATTCAATTCAATTTTAGGAGTCAGTAAACATCCGATCCTCAGCTGCAAACAAAACATTTTGCGTTCGTTCTGTAATGTACATGTGTAATGCACATATCAACTTGGAAAGAGTTATGGAATGATGTTGTTTTTGTCGTGGCTTATTGCCGATGTCCTTTCCACAAATCGCTTTTGCAATTGATAAGCCCAGTTAACGCCACTCCGAGAAGCCTTCACGATTAAATTCATCGCCGCGCTTTTCCCCCCATGATAAAAATCAATTTCGTTATATATCTCGCTGGAGACCCAGTAAACACCAACTAATACCACTCAGAGAAAAAAGTCGTATCAGTAACTATAAATTTGTAGTGAAATAGCGCCTCAACTATATACATATTATATTATTAAATTCTAATAAGAATACTAGATTAAGTGAACTAAGAAAATATAGTACATTAACCATATAATCAATTTATAAATGGTTAATATTACTATATTTTCTTAGTTCACTTAATTTACTTATTGTTGTTATTAAAGCTTTATAATACATAGTTACAAATTTGTGCATGCATTTCTTATTTATTTTTGTCTTCCAAGTTTGAAACCAACGCTGCGCCTTTTATCGTAAGCTGAGTGGTTTCCTTCTTAGGAGAAACTGAACTCCGCTACGTCCCTCTGGTGACAAAGCCGCGTACTACTCGTACTGAGCGACCCTTTAAAAATTTTTGTCTAAACTAGAAAAATGTAATTGTTATATCTATTTGCATGAAGTCCAAGTAACTACTCAATGTAGTTGAGTCACTATTTCAGTACCAATTAATAGTGCATACAATTTGTTACCGTGACTATATTTTTATAATATTCAGCACTACTTTAGTTTCTATTACTTTGTAAAACTAGTTACAGGTACTTCAATTGCAAAAGTTGCCAAATTTATAGTTGCTAGAACTATTTAGTTTTCTCTCAGTGAACTAACAGTAGCTCCCAAGCAGAACAACAAGTCATTATAATATCAAAATGATGTCAAAATGATATTTTGGAGTCACTTTGACATCATTTTGACGTCATTTTAACATCATTTTGATGTTATCGTTACTTGTTGTTCTGCTTAAGTAGGGTAGAACAGAGTGTTTTTGTTCATTTCTCGCGATAATGTTTATGTTTTTGAACTGCAAATGTTGATTATTTAAAGGTTGCACTTGTGCTCTCAAGAAGCAATCATGATTGTATGTAATTATAAGCACATCACTCCAAAGGGATATTGTTTGCTATCACAAATTTTTGTATTACTTTAAAGTTAAAATTGACGGAATAGTCCCGCCTTACGTTATAATGTCACACTCAACAATATACTCGTAAATGTAATGTAATACATGTTGTTCGTAATGTAATCGAATGTGAGAAGAATGATTGACTACGATTGGTCGATTTTTACATCTCACAGCTGTTATTGTAGAGTAGGTATATAAGGGACAGGGCACACAAAAAAAATTTTAGGATGTATCGGATATTCGAGAAGAATTGCCGAATATCTGGCAAATATTTAGTATAATTCTAAAAAGTGTATCAGTGATTAGGAATCCTAAAATTACCGGATATCGGATATCCGGTGACAAATTCTTTTCTAATATCCGATATCGGATATCCGGTAAGGCAATCATCCGACTGGATATTTCTCCGGATATTCTGCCGGATATCTGAAAAAAGTTTCCATAAAAAAAGGAAAAAAAGTGACAATAATTTTCTTTATCTTTCCAACAAGAAAAGAAAAAGAGGAAAGATGAACTATATACAAGAAATGCAGCTGAAAAGAATAAAATTCTGCACTAATGACGCAAAGTATGATATAAAATTTCAACAGGATATAATACCGGATATTAATGATATCCGGATATCTGCTCGGATAGTAAAAAACGCCGGAAACCGGATATTTCCCGAATATCCGATGCATCCCTATAAAAAATTTAAGTAAAACGTAAACAAGCGAATTAATTGGTCAATCACGGTACAGACTTAAAATTATAATATAAGCAGTAGCAAATTCAACATGTTGATTTCCTTAATGCTTACGTTTTACTGCTTAAGTTTTTCTATGTGCTGTAGCCCAACAAAATCATATTGTTGAGTATGAAATTATAACATTGATGTTACGTTACTGTTAGTTTTATTAGAAAATTACATCACGAGGATCCCTGCACTGAGAGAAAATTAAATAGTTCTAGCAACTATAAATTTGGCAACTTTTGCAATTGAAGTACCTGTAACTAGTTTTACAAAGTAATAGAAACTAAAGTAGTGCTGAATATTATAAAAATATAGTCACGGTAACAAATTGTATGCACTATTAATTAGTGAAATAGTGACTCAACTACATTGAGTAGTTACTTGGACTTCATGCAAATAGATATAACAATTATATTTTTCTAGTTTAGACAAAAATTTTTAAAGGGTCGCTCAGTACGAGTAGTACGCGGCTTTGTCACCAGAGGGACGTAGCGGAGTTCATTTTCTCCTAATTGTAAGAAGGAAACCACTCAGCTTACGATAAAAGGCGCAGCGTTGGTTTCAAACTTGGAAGACAAAAATAAATAAGAAATGCATACACAAATTTGTAACTATGTATTATAAAGCTTTAATAACAACAATAAGTAAATTAAGTGAACTAAGAAAATATAGTAATATTAACCATTTATAAATTGATTATATGGTTAATGTACTATATTTTCTTAGTTCACTTAATCTAGTATTCTTATTAGAATTTAATAATATGTATACAGTTGAGGCGCTATTTCACTACAAATTTATAGTTACTGATACGACTTTTTTTTCTGAGTGTGATCTTTTGCGAGATCGAAATTACAAATGCGAATCACGTGTCTACGTACGACGGAAATATCGATAATGTCCGAAAACACGGGCCGGGAGTAACGAAACGTAAAAAAACAATTAGTAAGGAAAAATAATTGAAAGAAGCGAGCGAGAGCCGATGACCGCGCGGTTTTCGACGATGACAGAATTATGAATAAATATTGATCGGAACAAAATGGCTCTCGTCAAGACGTCACGCGTTTATCGCGCGATCGGCCTTAAAATCAACAATTTCGAAATATTCATCTTAGACGCGCGTTTAAATATAGTCTCGCGGTCGAAGAGCGCGAGAGCGCGTTTCTTCCTACGAACCTTCGGCCCACGCTACGGCCCAATTCCTTCCTCCCGCCTCTCCTCGTCGGACAATATTAACGAAGGAGTGCCTTCCGAGAGAACGGCTGCACTTTATGCTGACTATATTTGATATAATCGCTATGTAAGCTCGTTTAAAATCTCGTCGCGTTTACTGCGACGCAAGACTTTTGTCGTTTCCTGTTTAACGTGGAATATTCTGTTGTGCTTTGTATTCTCACACTGAAAAAAATATAGTCAATTTAAAAAAATATTTAGTTCAATACTGCCAATTAAATATTTATTAAATATAAAGATATATTTATTTGATACAAGAAACATTAATTTGATCAAACAATCCTTTTAGTGAACAAATATTTATTTACTGTAAGTAAATGTTTAGTTGGCAGTATTGAATTAAATATTTATTAAAAACGGAGAAATATAGGGCATCTACAACAACGCACGATCCTTTTTGCGAAATTTGTCTTTATATAAATATAATAAATTTTACATATATAAGAATATAAATCAATAGACGTTTCGGCCTTTAATTAGGCCATCCTCAGTATAACATACAGAAATATAAAATTTACATCCATCATGTTCAGAGACAAAATATTATAATAAAATATACATATTACACAAAAACATATGATTACAATATAAAAACAACATAAACATGCGTCCAACATTTTTGTTTTTTCAATTTATAAGATTTTATTTTAGTATGGAAATGTGTTTGTTATTAAAACAATGTATTATATATAAATTAATGAGACAAAATGTCAATACAAGAGCATGCGTGTTTTTATATTGTAATCATATGTTTTTGTATAATATGTATATTTTAATATTTTGTCTCTGAACATGATGGATGTAAATTTTATATTTCTGTATGTTATACTGAGGATGGCCTAATTTAAGGCCGAAACGTCTATTGATTTATATTCTTATATATGTAAA
>NW_017257520.1:248603-260804 GCF_001594055.1 Mycetomoellerius zeteki
TCGCAAAAAGGATCGTGCGTTGTGGTAGATGCCCTACATTTCTCCGTTTTTAATTTTTGACCATGTATTTATCTATTCTATAAATATTTATTAAAATTGACTATATTTTTTTTTCAGTGCAGGATAGCTAAAATCCGTCGAATACAAGTTATACATATAAATACATAAATACATATAATATCATTGATAGTATTCCTTTGGTTCATCATTGTAGGATTTTAGTCATTTTTAACCATCCAGCCTTGTGACTGATGAGATCGTCTCTTTAATGGAGGAATGATTACCGTACAGTGATTACCGGATCAACGCCACTTATTGTAACAACTCATTTGTTTAACTATCAACTACATGGACTGTTAAGAGCCTCTATTTGCTGAAGAAGGCTAAAATACTAGCCGAATCATGTACATTAATTTACTCAATTTTATTATGTAAGATAAAACTTTTTAAAACTAATTACGCACCGTTCACTGTGCCAATTTCTGTTTGTCATTATTCATATGTTTTGCATAAAGTAAAAATGACATTAAAATTAATATATGGTAACGCTGTCCTTTTCTACAATTATAACCGTGTCAATTCGTTCGGGCATACTTTCTATACGTTTTAAGTAATTTATCTTGATTGCTTCACTCCTGATACACATTAATCAAACCTACGATTAATTGATATTTGTTGGTGATATAATACACATTCCTTGAAAATTTTCCTTTTCATCAATTCACAGAGATTCTCGATGGGGTTGACTAAACGGTATATATCTGAGAGATACTGTTACTTATATAATAGTAGATTAAATAGATTTAAAATTTGTAAACATCAATATGTTTCATAAAAAAAATAATAACATAGTATCAGTATATTTTTTATTTAAAAATTAATTGCAACTTTAATGTAAAATCGTTAATTTATGCCGGTTCTAATAATTTGACTACCAAATATAAATATTTTATGATATTTATAATTGATATTGTAAATAACAGAGTCTGCTGTAGTCTGTTGCGTCGACATTAGGTTCTGTTGACAGAATACGAGTTTAATGTGGACGCAGCTGATGCCAATCTGCCGCGTTCTTCCGCTTCAATCTGCTACTTAATGTCCCAGTAAGCAAACTGCTCGCCAACAATGTGCCAATAAATTGGTAATGTATTTATTCCGATATTGTAACAAATCCAGTATCATTTATTTGCACGTTAAGATCATGTTTTGTTCAGCAGAACTTGCAGATATACATATTCTAATGGCAGATTATTACCGGCAAAAATCGATTAAAATCTGTTATTTTGTAAACAGAATGTTCAATGTATAATTTAAACGATTATGAAAGATGCATTTCCCTTGGTTACCGTAGTCCATTCGCTATTCTGTTAATAGATTTTGTTACATTTCTATTGGTGTTTCGCCGGCAAAATATATGATGGCAGATCTTGTGTAAGGTCTATTCTTAACAGATTTAAGCTGTTTCTCAACAGCTAAGATTCAATATTCCTGAAATATTTATAAAATATTTATAAAGTCTTAAAATAACATTTCAAGAATATTCTTGTATATTTCGAAATATACAGAACGTAGAAACAATATTCAAGTGATCGAAAATATTCCATTCATATCGTTATATGTTTTCATAGGATATTCCACATATATTTTTTGAAAATTACAATTCTCTTAAGAATACTAGATCCTCCTTAAATTAATTTTTAAACAGAACTAAACGAAATTGTACTCTCAATAAACATTTTATTTACTTTCACTTTGGAGCCAAATTTTGGAATCTTCACGAATAAAATGCTGTGCCTTTTATTTTATTCTAAATGATTTTTGTTATGAGAAATACTTCACTGTCCATCTGTCAACGGAGATGCGTATTATTCGCGGGTGATTGATTTCAATTGTATAATTATATTGACATACAAGAAATGTTCATATATAATATTCTGAATGTTTCATTAACATTTGAACATTCTATGAAAATTATTTTACTGTTCCGGAACATTTGAAATATAAATCGAACATTTTATGAATATTTAACGTTATCTGGGTTAACTTTGTCAAGGCTGTCACACACATTTTTCATAACAATAAGATGTACTTAAGAATTAGCCAATCATAGTCAAGAATTATCAACAATATTTTCAGTTCTTGTTAACTAATTCTTACGATACGTCTTACTGAGGTTCTACAATGGCTGCATTCAGCAGAACGGTTTTGCAACAGCTTTGTGATTGTCTGCAGAGATAGAACCATTCATCTAAATTTAAAAAAATAATTCAATCGGTGCGAAAAAAACTTCCAACAGTTGCAAAGTAAACGTTCTACTGAATGCAGTTATTGAGTCGGTAGTCGAAAGTTCCTAAGCGGTCCTAAGTCTTAATCGATGAAGTTGGCCAATAGCCAACTTGTACGACTAAGGTTAAAGCCTGTTCTACAATAGGATTCTACAATAGGCAAGTCGTAAATCATAAAAAACTGGCTAATCACAGTTGAATGTGACAAAAATAATCGATATGATTGATTAATTTCTTACAGCTCTTGCAACTCTATTATTTTTTAGAACCTATTATTTATAGAACAAGCTTTCGACTGGTTAAGACTTCCGATTATCGACTACCCATTCATCGAACCTCCCCCCCCCATTACGATTACGATTACAAAAAGTATGTGTGGTGGTCCTCAGGGCTTTTGCGTACTGGGGTGCATATAAATTCGCATGATAGTGTTACAACGGAGAGAATGTCAGAAATCGATAAGATCGCTCTGGATAACCGTGGTTGGTATTAACTCTGATATTAGCGGGAAGGAATCCGTTTCTGATTCATCGAATCGTTTTTAGTTGTTGCGCGCGTTCTTACATCAGCTCTCGCGTTATAGCGAGAACTTCTATTCTTGCCATGCGACGAATAAAAGGAGGCATATGAGAGATCCCTCCTTTTCCATTTTAAAGGCACGCTTATATACTCGAATAAAAGTTTTGTGATGTTCAAAGAAACTTTGACATTTTCTTTTCGGTTAGAAGTTTTATGTTTTCTTATATACTTTTGTTCGTATCTATTATTTATACTAGCTGATCGACTAACTCGCGACTAACTTCAGAACGCTCTAGAATAACGTTGGCACTTTGAACGCCAAGGACGTTTCTTCTTTCTGCTTCCCTTTAATCCGTGAACCCACGTCTAGCGTCCAATGTTGGAAGAGACGCAGGGCAGGAAACTCCGCGATAATCCGTGTGCTTAAATGGAAGCTGCCACATCTGGCGGACAGACAATTTCATTGTAAATGTCTCGTACTTCTCCTTCGTCCAAGTTCAGTTCATAAAATGGTTCGTTAGGCTCTCTCATTCTGCAACATCGAGACTCGCACGAATGCTTGAAAACCCCTTTGTGGATCGACTCGCTGTTTTGCAACTTTCGAACAGTCATTCGAACAGTTCCAAGCATAAATTATGAATAGAAGTAATCTCTTGACTGAAGAGAATAATGCATTAAACCAGGAAAATATTCACTAGTTCATTTTCTTTTTAAATAAACGATCACTTGGAGTGTTTTTTATACTCCAATTAAAATCGTTATTTAATATCTTAAGATGTTAATATAACTTCGTGATTGGTTTATGACTATACTTAAGATGCTCTTAAATATAAGAACCGACTTTGAATACGGCCTAAAAGTCACTGTATTAATTATGTATTGTATTATATACAGGGTGTCCCATAACTCACCTGACAACGCTCGTGGGCAAGTAGAGTGGACTAAACTGACTCGAAAAGTCCTTTACTATTTTGTAATTTTCGCAATAGTTAACAAGATATTAATTACTAAAAATTGCTGAATATTGGTCTTCAATAATTTTTTTCTCAAATACTATCAATCTTACAAAAAAACTGCAAGAGACAAAAATTGTTTATTTTCTTCTCATAGAACTCAAAGAATTCTTTCAGAATTTTTTATCAACTTTTTAAGTACTGCATTTTCTTATTTTTACTATCATGAAAATCTGGTATTAAAAAATTCTGAAAAAATTCTGAAAAAATTCTCAGAATTTTATGCGAAAATTACAAAATAGTAGAGGACTTTTCGACTCAGTTTAGTCCGCTCTACCTGCCCATGAGCGTTGTCAGGTGAGTTATGGGACACCCTGTATTGGTCAACAAT
The DNA here is from genome assembly GCF_001594055.1 of Mycetomoellerius zeteki. Taxonomy (NCBI): domain Eukaryota; kingdom Metazoa; phylum Arthropoda; class Insecta; order Hymenoptera; family Formicidae; genus Mycetomoellerius; species Mycetomoellerius zeteki. The sequence continues at coordinate 252,752 of NW_017257520.1, forward strand.
TTTTCTCGATCTTATATTATAACACAGTCCAACAAGAAAATCGTAATTTCGTAATTTTGAATTCAGATTCAGCAGCGACTCCAAAAACCCTCGAGTATCTACTTTGATCAAAATCGAGTCACTTTTCATATTTCAGTCCGCCATTTTGAATGTCTCTATTTTAAGTTTTTCAGATTCGGTATCAGCGACCTTGAGAAAGCCTAAGATACTTTTTTGATACAAATCTATCTAGTAGTTTCAATCCGTTAATTTGGATCCGTCATTTTGTATTTCAGAAAACGTTCATAACTCGATGAAAAAAATCGTACAGTAAAAAATGGAAATTCCTTTTAAAGATGAAGATTAGCTCTTAATTAGAATGACGTTAATTAAAAAATAAAATTTCGTTTAACCACAAAAAATGGTAAATATGGCAAAAAAACTTTGTTTTTGGCTCATGCTCATATTACTCGATTTATTTAAAAAATCTGACGTGATTGGCTTTCTTTTGCTGGTGGATTTGGATTCAGCGATCTTAAATTTATTAAGAAATACTAGCCCTGTTCGCCGCAGGAAAAAAAGGTCAAATTTTATCGGATCTATTGAAAACAATCACGTCACATGCATGATGAAATCATGTAATTAAAACATGTAAATCACGTAACGGATTGTTCCAAATCACAGTACATGATTTTTTAAAAGTATGTAATTTGTAAAGTCACATAATGATATGTTTTTTCTTCTATTTCTATCATTCAATTCTTTAAAATTCGATAACTATAAAATCACATGATGAGTGAAATTCTTTTTTTCATGTGATTTTTCAAATTATTATACATCATTTAAAAAAATCACGTACCGACTTGAACAATCCGTTACGTGATTTACATGTTTTAATTACATGATTTCATTATGTAACGTTGTGACATGATTTTTTTCAGTAGGATGTAATCGAAACTGTGTCTAAATTGAACATACATGAACAAATGCGAACGAACGCGAATGTGTTTCATCTTTCGGCGAGACGTATATAAGAAAGAATAACTCTGATTGTGTGTGTGTGTGTGTGTTGTCCATTCTTTATATCTTTTACAGATCATCTCGGTAACAGTGATTACCATGGTAGCATGTATGTTATCGGACAGAACGTATTTAGTATCGATCGCCGAAGAAGGAAACAATTATGAAGCAGGCTTATACATTCTACTCTTCACCGGAATTCTTATGCTCATCGTCTCCATTCTGGGCTGGTGTAGTGCTTTGAAGCTTTTTCGATATTGTCTGGCCACTTTCATCAGCATCATGCTTGTTATCGTCGTCGCGCAAATTGCATTCGCAGGATGGCTTTACGCTCATAAAGATCGTTTGGACGAATTGGTGCGATCTTCCGTGATAAACACCGTTAAGGTAATTTCTCTTTCAATTATAAAAATGTCTATTGTACTCTAAATCCAACAATTTCACGAAATGATTCTTGAATGTTGTTATTACATGATAATTGTATGTTATGAAAATAAGTATGTCCTATTATTTTCGTAGGATGAATACGGTGAGATACAATGTCGCACGCAAATCATGGATACAATTCAATCCACTCTTGAATGCTGCGGAGCCAATGGACCTGAAGATTGGGCAGGCAGCAAGTATGGAAAGCAAGATCTTTCTCAATTACGCCTCAACTTTGGAGTTTCAAACGCCGAAATATTCAGAATACCAAAATCCTGCTGCAAAGATACGGATAGCACCGCCTGCATCCAAGGACGTCAGATGAAAGTTGCCGGAATCGTAAGCTCTGCGATCTACAGTGAGGTAATGCTTGTTTTTATATTACTATATTAATTAATTGTTCGCTATTTAATCTTATGCAAGCTTTGTGTTTATTGTATTACATATGTGTAGTATAAGTAAAAAAATTTGTTATAGGGCTGTATGGAAAAGTTGGTGACTACACTGAAGATGCAGACTTATCACTTTATGACTGCAGCGGTACTGGTTCTAGCTCTAGAAATCTTTAGTCTAATACTCGCTTTAATTTGCTGTTACAAAGGCGGATCATCAGATAGATACAAAGCTTAAACTGATTTCATCGCACGTATCATGTAAGAATCTTTCCTCTATCGAGTGTCCCACAATAACAGCGTAATACCAAAAATAATCAAACTTTTGTTTTTGTGCCAACATCAGTGGATACTTGGTAAATTGTATCTTATATTCGGCCATGTAAGACAAACGAAATGTTAATCTTATTTTTACATTTAATAAGTAACCAATTCTTATACTGTGTATTATTATTTTGTACAAATTGGTATGCGTTATTTTGGGACCAATTCAAGATCTGACTCGTATAATAACATCATTATATTTTATTATTACTATTTTGTAAATAACTTGGTATATCTCTTTTAACATATAGAGAGTTTGTGTATTTTATAAAATTGATTTTTACAATTTACATACGCACACAAATGACTCATACTTACAAGAGTGATATATTTAATTTTTTGATTGATCTGTCTTAAAGAGGTACAAAGATATGACAGGTATTAAACTAAAATGTATAATTGTATGAAATTTTTATCGACATGCATATATAAATTTCGAAGAAAAATTATATCTCTATCTATACAAATCGAAACTATTAAATCGAAAAGATAATCAGATGTTTCATAACTGTTTGCAATTTGAGCAGACATATGTGTAATTCGTACGGTGCAGATATTAAGATACATGTATGTATATATTATACACATATATATACTTATATATAATATATACATATATAATAAATATATAAATGTATATCATAAATATTGATATAATTATAAATATATATTATACATATATATTTATGTATATAAGCCTTCGAAAATTTGAGAGTGACAGCAGGACTGTAGGAAGAAGATCTGATTAGATAAATGCTTCCTAAAAATAATTTTAAATGCACTCTGAATTTTATTGATTTTTATTATTATAAATAGTATTTTACATTGGCGATTATTAAATTTGACTATTACCTCAGACTATCTTTGTGTTCCAAATTTCCTGCACTGAAAATTTATAGTTTACGTTACGTTCACTCTATAGTAATGAAAATCTATATTTTCATTACTGGCAATCAATTTTGGAATATGACCTATATTTATATTTTATACGACGATATATTAGAAAAGAATCTTGATTTTTTTATAAGTATAGAAGAATTTAGATGCGAATTTATATACGGGCACTCGATTTTTCTGATTACTGCCAAATGCTCTTCTATTTAAATATATATATATATATTTCGAGTTTAAAGACTTGTGTACATAAGCATTTAACATCTTTCACAAAGTACCTACGCAGCTAGGGTTTCTTCGGGCCAAAGTAGAAAACCAAACTAACGCATTGCGTTGATATACAGTGAAAATTATTATATTTTAAATTGCATAATGAAGTATTAGAAATATTATTTCTATGATAAAAAGTATATTTTGTGTTGCATCTGATATTTATAATTGTACGAGCGCGTTTATAATATCTCGCATTAAGTTGCTGATCTTTTTTTATTTTAAGTTTATTGTTAACAGATTAAAAGCCATTTTTCTTGACTAATCTTAATTAGGAGTGTAGCGTTTAACGATCTGAGTATAGGAATCTCGAGACATTGAACGATAAATATCACTTATCGTGTCTTATATGGACTAACGTTTTCTTAGCGTTAGTCTCACAAATCAAAATAGAAAAAGAACATGCACCTACTAATGATACAATCAATCTAGTACTTTAACTTTCTGCAGTGCGGTCGTCATAGTGTCTAGTCTGTAAACGATTAATGTTAACTTATCGATCTACTTGCTTTATCTCACGGATATATGATATATTTTATATATTATTTTTTATATACATATTAATAATTTTTTATAGATTCTATACTATAGCAATAATTGTTACCACCAATTTTACAAAAAAATTACTATTTATAGAGTTTACATACATAATGGTAATATGTTCGATTTTATATAAATTACATTAACGCGACAAATGATTACACCAAGGCCATTGCTTTTGCAAGTAACGTTTTATCATATTTTTATGACGCTGCTAAATCCAAATAAGTCTTCGATGTTTATATCTGATGTGCTATATGTAATGCTTGGTTTTATTGATATAGCGTATATATATATATATTGTTTGTATGCAATGATGTATAAAAATTAATATTTTTAAACATCTGTATATAATGCTCTATCCTTAATGTGCTTTATTAATTAAGATTTTTGTGGAAATTTCATTCCACATGGTCGAATAATGGTCAAGTTTTCATTGTAATCGAATGTTCATTGTAATCTTTTTGGAAATTCTTTTAAGCGTCTTAGCAATTACCACAAACGAAAATTCAAATGAATAAAACAAAATTTAGAAACTGAGTTCATGATCGACTAAATTCAATGTTAAATCATGGCACGACCCGAAAAAAGTTAATAGAGAATGATAAAAATCTTGTCGTTTTCAATATGGAATCTGGTTTGTGAATTCACTAATTCGAATCAAATCTTATATAGGAATCTTGTACAAATTTTATAGAACTCGATAAAATACAATTTAGGATTTATGTTCGATCAATCGTGATATTCGCGAGGTCGACAATAGAAAATGATATAAACTTATAAAAACCGATACAAATTGATAGAAATCCTATTGTTCTCAATCGTTCTCTATCAACTTTTTTTACCAGGGGATATTCGCCGTTTAAAAAAAATAAAATTAGTAATGAAGTCATCGATGTTATATAAAAGTTGCAATACAAGTATAATTATTGCATGTATATGTAAGAATACGAAACGTGTAACAGCGTGTAATAGCAATACGTATGTTGATTAAAAATCATACATATTTCTTTGATTCCGCATAATGGTACTTGTACACCCTCACATTTACAATTTTTGCACATGTACATTTTTACAATCTTTAGATGCTGTCTGACGTTTCGTAGAGAAGATAAAAATATTAGAGATAAATGTCTAGAAGTGTAAAATTGTATTGTACGAAGAAGAATTAGTGTCGATGCGTGTAGGAGTAAAGCATGCCTTTCTCACTTGCTATATGTCACTTGCTGATAATTATATGTACCTATAATTTACTTGTGTTTTGTGCATTGTGAAATTAAAGTAATTATTCCCTGAACAAACTTCCATTCTGGATCCAGTATATGCGGTTTTCCATGAATAAAAATATACTCGTTCACCTATAAATGAGTTTTTATCGTTATTACGTAATTAAAATTAGTCATGACTAATATCTTAGTCATATAATTTTGGCTTTATTTTCAGTTTTTATTATATCTTCTTTTTTTCTGTATGTTTTTCTTTGATATAAATACTAAAATTATATAATATCATATGTAGTCACAAGGAAAATCTTTCGAGGATATTTTTCTTGAACGGAACGTTCTTCAGAAGCAAAATACATAAATAAAATGGTAATTTTTTATTGCAATCTCTGATTGCAATTTCAGTAGAAGAAATTTCTCATAATACGTCATAATATTTTTTATATTTCAAATTTATGAAGTTTTCTGAAAAATACCTTAAACTTATTCCGATTTTTCTTAAATGAAGTTTTTTTCTTAAATTATAGAATGACAAATCTTGGGGATCTTTGAATATTTCGGAATTTACATATTCAAAAAATTTTAAAAAAGATGTAGCGGTTCTGAAAAATGTTCCATAACTCGTATAAAAAACTTGAGAAATTTTTTAAAAAGTTATAAAATTATACAAAAGTTTTGAAAAATTATACAAAAATTTTAAAAAATCATAAAAAAGAAAGAGACAGAGGAGACAAAGAGAGTGAAATATAAAAGAACGAAATAATAGCGCGTAATGGAACAATTCTAGAGTTAATTCCGACAATAAGCGAGAGAGACATAATTGAAGTCTTTATTAAACTCCGTTCGAGGTGTACTCTGCACAGTCGAAACGAAACGAGCGTCTCTAACTGCGGTTCCCCATTGCCAGCCGAATCGTGAGTTGTTAATGACGACGGTGCGAAGCGAAGCGGAGCAAACGGAGTAAGCGAAGTGGGCGACCACGGTGACTAAGGAAGGAGGAAGGAAGGATCGGAAGGAGGTGATATTAGAGAAAGAAGATGCTACGCGGCTAGCGAGCGGAGAGAACGAGACTGACCGCTCGAGGAGAATTGGAGGGGCAGGTCTCGCTCGGTAGGCACCTGGGGCCCGCAAAGGGGCCCAGGAGGGAAGCGGGACCACAGGTGCGGTCGGGATGAAGCACGGCCGTGCAATGTGGTGCGGTCCGTCGTGACGTGGAGAACAGGAGCCGCTCTTGCGCTTCCTGCCTCCCTTGAGGAGTCTCCTCTCGAGAGTCTATGGTCTCGCGCGTCTCGCTGCTTCCGAAAACTTGAGATCGTGAACGAAACGGTATATTACGAGGACCTTGAAAAAAAATTACGTACATATAAATATATATCGGTGCGACCTACCGAAACGAGGTGCGTCTGATCGAATCTTTTCCTCCTGCGGAACAAACGAGATATATAGCTCAACGGTGCATTCCTACGGAGCGCACTCGCGGGGGTCCCCCGAGTCTCTCCTCCTCTCTCTCACTTTTTCTCTCTGTTCTTTTCGTCACGCGGACGGAATGGTAAGTGGTATCTCTTTCAACAGGTAAAAATTTTCTATATGACGCTTGATTTTTTGACAAAAGTCGAGAAGTCTGACGTGGAGAATGTGTAACCGAATATCGAGGAGTATCGTTTTCGACTAAGGCACCATCAGCAAAACGGAATTTCTTTTGTGGTCCGATCTATTAATTAAATGACAAACACATTAATTAAAAAATAAGACGTCAATTAATATACATTATATTACGTGTACTGAAATTATTAAGCTCTGTTTGAAAATCACGACAGACTGAGTCAGTTGACTGAATAATTTGTTCGAGCCTTCCGTTTACTTAAGATTATCAAACGGAACTGTAATTTCGAAGCAATCGCTTTCTCTCAATGCTAACGCTAACTATAAGTATAAGCGTGCCACGGCCATCTCACGTCGCGTAATCAAACGTACGTTCTCATGCGTGTTCCAAGATATCCGAAAGAGTCTCGGAAAGCGGTTCTCTCCTTCGCTCGACATCATTTGTCGCGTGGGTGAGCCAGTTCAACGTTTTTCAAGTCGATACAACTCGGCTATTTTGAAGCTTCAAACTACCGACAGATACAACAACTACTTAGTTCCATTTAGATAACTTAAAAAATTATCTATATATATAGATAAAATTACACGTAAATTAATATGTCTTTGATAAGATGAAAATAATTTTATTTTAAATTTAGCTAACAAAAGATGAAATTAAAGTTGTTTCATCTAGATAATTTTAAGATAATATCGCTTTTAAGTAGTGAAACAATTTAGAATGTAAAAAATATATTCATATTTTTAAATACATTTATATTTTTATTTATAAAAGTCCAGGTAGCAAGGCAACGTTTTAATGACGTCTTATTGACGTTAAAGGCGTCATTAAAAACGTAAAGACGTCATTTGACGTCACTTTGCTACTTGGGAGTATACATATATAGATATATATACAATATGTGTGTGACAAATAAATCCAAATATAGTTTGTTTATATACATATATTCAAAGATATATATATACAGGGTGTTTCCAAATTAAATGGCAAAACTTCGGGAGCGTGTAGAGGAGTAAAAAACTAAGAAAAAAAGTCCTATAGACATATGCTCGTTTTTGCTCCGTTTCAGAGAAATCGAAAAAAAATGTTTACATTTCTTGCCATATCTAGCACCGACATATTTGATTACATTTTCCACTTTCTGTTATGAATTTGTCAGTCGCTCTTTGAAAGCCTTTAACAGTAGATGAATTTTGTCTTTTGCAATATGCCGCGTACGTATTCTAATAGTGAATATGCTGATATGGTTTTTGTATACGGTTTCTGCAACGGTAATGCTTTAAAGGCGGTGCGAGAATATGCACGACGATTTCCAAACAGAAGAGTGCCAAACCGAAGAGTGTTTATGTTGACATTTAATAGATTGCGAGAGACTGGAACATTTT
>NW_017257520.1:261570-313009 GCF_001594055.1 Mycetomoellerius zeteki
AAAATAATAAATTAAATATATTTTTTTCTTTTTTCGTGATTTCCTGCGAAACAAAGCAAAAAGGAGCATATGTCTATAGGACTTTTTTTCTTAGTTTTTTACTCCTCTACACGCTCCCGAAGTTTTGCCATTTAATTTGGAAACACCCTGTATATATATACATGTGCAAAAAAATTATTGTAGTCTTTCAAAGTCGATTTTTTTAATTATAATTAAAATCTTAGATAACTTACATGTTAAATAAGAAAATATAATCGTATATAACAGTATAAAAATATTATTGTATGTAAGTGTAGCATACGTACCCATATAGCATTTCGCAAGTCAGTTTTTGTGATAGTTTTTCTGTGATAGCAATTTTATATTTATCTGTAAGGATCGGTTCATCTTCGGATAAACTGTGATAATATCCTAACTGGATAAACAAGAAAGTAAAAGAGTAAGAGAGTAAGACAGTGGATCGAAGTTTATCGAAAAATGGAACAACCCAGCCTTAACATAATTCATTATACATGTTTTACGAATAACTTCTTCACCTGTTACTTCAGCAACTTTATATGTTGCTTTTATATTTAGCAATATTAGAAAATATTATTTTATAAACAAAGAATAGTCATATTTTTATCAATAAACCTTTATGTTTTAAAAATAAAAGTTCTTTGAATATTTCGTTTGATAAACAATTTCTATCTATATATATAGAATATATATAGATAGTACATATATATTTGTTGTTCACAACTAAAAAGACGATTTTTGCGACTTTAAAACGAGTTTGCAATCGCATTGACTTTGCATAAATTTATTTATTTTGCTTATAACTTTTTAGAATGTTCTGCGTTTAAAATAAAGAAATTTGCTACACGTTAATTTAGATAATATGAAAAAAGATATCATTTTTTTCATCTAAGATATAGATGAAGATAATACATTGCAGTAATCTAGATAAAAATAAGATGAATTGTTTATCTATAGATTATTATATAGATAATTTTATCTAGATATCAGCAAACATTGACGACAACGCTATATTCCGTACTAACACAATTGTGTACGCGATCAAAACTTGTCCTCTCTGTCTTTCTCTTAGATCTTACGATTAGGAGATAAAATAATAAATTACTTTCGAATAATTAATTTGATTCGTATTTTAGTAAAAATGTATAAATTTATTGAATTTTAATATAATTGCATTTTAATTTTAATATAAATTATATTATATAATAATAATAAATTTATATTACAATTTTGTATGAATTTATAGATTGGAAGCGTGACGCGTGAAGGTCTTCTTGGCCAACGTTTGATCAGTCGTGCATAAGTGTAACGGCGAAATCCTTTCGAGAGTACGTTCTTGGCGAAATCATTGATCGCGATGAGGACCATCGTTTTCAGTTTAATATTTTTCTTGATATCGGTGTCGATCGCTGGATCAATCAATAACTGCGAGGATCCAAATTTTCAATCTTTGGAGACTCTAGAGTCATCCAAACTGGAATGTGGTGCAGCCTTTAAGAACCGCTGTCGCTGCTTAGGAACGTGCTACGACGGTCATTATCAGTACGTCGTGAATTGTACGGGAACTGGATTCCAGGATACGTCCCCACTGGCGCATCTGCCTAATGAGACGCAAGTGCGTAGACAATCGTGATCAAAGTCCGCGCGCGACTCTATATTACATCATGATTAACGCGATAACGTATTAATACACACGCAGGTACTCATCTTTACGGGGAACGAACTAGAGGAGCTACCCTGGAACGTGTTCGGCACCTTGGACAGCATGCCGTATCTGAGGGTGATCGACATGTCGAATAACAAGATACGCGAGATACGCGGCAAGGCCTATCACCATGTGCAACATGTGGAACGTCTTATACTGGACTTCAATGAACTCTCGTTGGATCCTGCGAGGAATCACCCGAGAGTTTTCTCCAATTTCATCTCTCTTCTAGAGTTGCATCTGACCGATGCCTTCGAAGACGGTCCACCGAGGAATCTGGCATCAACGCTCCACGACATCTTTGTAAACAGGTAAACTCAGAAGAAAATATAGTGGTAGCAACTATAAAGGTGACATATTTGTTTATTTTGTTTATAACTTTTTTTTAACATTTTCTGTGTTTAAAATAAACAAATTCGCTACACATTAATCTAGATAATATGAAAAAAGATATCACTTTTTTCATATAAGAAACAGATGAAGATAATATGTTGCAATAATTTAGACAAAAATAGTAATATCTATACTATACAAGTTTTTTATGTAAAATTTTTGCATCATCTTTTTATTTATAATTTTTCTTCCTTTTTTAATAAGAGTTAATCATTCAAAAAATCTTTTCTAGCAACCTCACGCAGTTGATAAAACTTCATCTCGAACAGAACGAGATCTCAGAGTTTCGAGACGTCAACGTATTCTGTGATCTACCGAATCTTCTCGATCTTCATCTCGGCGATAACGATTTGAACGCGCTGCACTTTAATTTGTCGTGCTTGCGCAACCTGCGCTTCTTGGACCTACGGCGAAACAAATTCACAAGAGTTCTTGAACGCGATCTCCATACCATGGACAATCTCGCCAAGCACGATCGAAACGTAACCGTGGATTTTTCTGGCAATCCTTTCGAATGCTCCTGCAAGCTCAATCCGTTCATCAAGTGGATGAAAAAGACGAAAGTGTTCATCCGAAACAAAGCCAACTTACAATGTCATAAGGGTATTAATTGCGGATAACCAAGTTTTTTTTTACGGAAATCGAAAGAATCCTGCAGTAATTGTATGGAAAATTAGGTCCTGATAAATTAGTTTTTCATATATTATGTAGCTTATATAATTTGGTGTTGTGATTCAAGTTCAATAACGGATAGTTTTTGAGCTATTTTTATAAAAAATGTAAAACTGTGAGGTACAATGTCATCGAACGTTATTTTATATCTTTTACGTAGCATTACAACTAGTTTTTTTTATTAAGAGCATCAATATATATTGTAATATCAATTTTACTTTATATATAATATTTATCGTGTGTGTGTAAAATTAAAATCAAATGAGACACACATTTAGAAGGATTTACAAAACGTATTAAAGCTTTGTCAGATATATAATATATTAGACACAAGTTTTAAGTCTCTGATAAAGCAAAGTTAAAGAACCATTGCAAATTTTTCATGTCCATTATCAAATCTCATGTCTAATATGACATCTTCTATTCGCCAGATTATGAGCTATTAATCATATGTGAAAATAAACTTATTTACTGAGATCTAATTGCCCAATACAATTAATGTGGAGTCCTTTTTTTTATACTCTTTTCTCTTTATTAGGTAACGTAAGTTACGACTTCCACGAAACGAAAAATTGCGCTCCAAAGCTGCTAGTTACCACTCGGCGAGGAACTACGGTGGTGCTTTGCTTTCTGTCGATGGTGCTGATCGCCCTGGTGTGTGCTTTAGTCTATCTACAAAGGACAATGCTTCAGAAAAAAATTGAGCCGGTGCTCGACTCGGTTAGCAAGAGAGTGCGGTACACTTCAATAGCGAATGGTGATATTCGCGAAGATGTGTGAACGTAGAAAGAGGAGAGAATCTGCAAAACGATAAGTATTTGCTTATCGAGCGATATCGAATTGTGATTAATGCTATTTAGTTATTCAAGTTAACATTACGATATGTAATCCGTTTATAAATAAATATTATTTATTACATCTCTAAAATTTATTTCTTAAGGATACACAAAATGAACAGTTTTGTTAAAATATATAAAAATTAGGCTTAGATATATATATATATATATAATATACATCAATACATCAAAGAATAATTATGTTGAACCATCTAAATAATTATATTAAAGATTCACAAGTTGATTATTAAAATATCGATATTTTTTTGTGGCATTTTTATAGGGATATCCGGTATCTACTATTAGAGCTTCGAAAATCAGCGTAGACATCTGTGTCGGCAGATGCAAAAACGACGTGGTATTTTCTTCTTATCAACGGCTATCGGAGCGCCGACACCTTAGTCGAGATTAGATACTGCGTATAATATATTTTAACCTGTCTTAAGATTGCTGTTTGTCCAAAGCGAGGAAGTGTCGCGGAGTCGCTTTAACAAATTTCATATCGTTTTAAACGTTCTTTGCATAAACATCGCGTTATTTATTATACTCGTGGAGCGTTTGCACCGAGCTCGACAGAAAAGATGCCGCTCGTCGAGCGACTTCGTCTCGACGAGATCGTCACTTCGTACCCAGAGCTCGGACCGACAGCTCCGGATGGTGGATACTCGTGGTTTGTTCTCCTAGGTGTTGTCTTCATTCAGGTTCGATCGTTACACGTGTATCTTAATGACAAAGTTGCGCTTTTATTCAGAAATCAGATCTCGTGATCCTACATTTAGCATTAAATACTCTCTCTCTCTCTCTGTGTGTGTGTGTGTGTGTGTGTGTGTGTGTGTGTGTGTGTGTGTGTTACCCGATTCTTTATTAAAATTATACCATGTTTGTTCGTATATTTGTAAGTTAAAATTGGTAGAATATTAAAATTATTAAATATAATATAATTGGATGACGAAATAAAAAAAATAGTCGGTATTTTGACGCAATACAAGGTATTTAGGAATAATATATAACGATAATATATAACATATAAGGTTCCAAGAAATAAATCAACCACTCAAAATAAGCCAATGTGAACCAACACAATATTAATAAATAAATTACAATTAATTAGATGTTTCAATCTTGTTTTAAATCTTCAGTACACTACAAAAGGTTAATCAATATTTCATTTACAATAAAGTTAGATTGTTCAATATGCTGAAGATGTTCGGATAATGATTTTTTTAATTTGAACATTAATTTCACGATATGCTTCGAGTCGATATTCATCTCAACAATCTAGTTTTACTATAAATGAAATATTTATTAATCTTTTGTAGTGTACTTTAATGACTCAAAAACAGAGTTGAAAGTCTAATTGTGATTTATTTATTAATATATATTTTATACCTGAATATTCTGTGTTGGCTCACATTAGCTTATTTCGAATTTTTAATATACTTATTGTTAGAATAATATATTGACATATATTTTTATCTAAAAAAAAATTATCGTATCATACAGTGTGTTTTACTTTGTTCGATGCATAAATGATGCGCTTTGTAATGCGTTAAAAATCATTTTGTTCCAGGTGTTATGTTGTTTACGACGTAAGTTCGCTGGATACAAGGAACGCACTAATCAAATAATGATTTTTCATTAACAATTTGTTATATGATAGAGTAAGGGTTATAAGAGTACGCATCATATAAGTCAGTCTAAGAGTACGCATAGTTGAAATCTCGATATTGGCAACAGTGATTTAATTGATATTATTATATCATGAAATTTTAACAATGTATGCAAAGTTGTAAAAAATTTATTGTTATTATTTGATTACGTCTCAGAACTAGAGGTAAGTTAATATTTTATCAATTATTACTTTTTTCTAGATTTTAAGTGTTTCAATGTCAATAAAGAACTTCTTGCATATCTTATTATTATAATTAAAGGATACTTTCTATTGTAACTCTCTCTATTGTTTATAAAATAATATACATCTATTATATATCTTTTTTTGTATGTTGCAAATGTTTATCAATTTTTTAATAAACTAATTATATGTCATCTATATAAGAGTATGCAATGCTTTGAAGGATAAGAGTACGCTACGTACTCTTGACCACTATGTATGCATTTTTACTTGCCATATTTTTTGTCATGCTTGAGTACGTTATGAATAACTAATGGCTTTATTAAAAATAAATAGTTTTGAAAATTTTTTTGTCATTAAAGTTTATAATTTTAATTACATTTTATATAAAAGTAAATAAGTTTATTGTAAAATTAATATATGTCTGTTGAAATTTGATATTTATTTTTTCCTTTGAATTATTCTATATATTATATACATACATATATATTTTCTTAGAGTAATGAGAAACTATAAAAAGAATAAACCAAGAGAAAATTTAGCTTAATAGTAATAAATTATTAAATAAAGAATTAGTTAATTAAGAGTAGTCCTATTTTTGATCAAAGCGGATTTTATATCAATATAATACTAATATTCAAATTTTTGCCAAAACATTTTTTTTAGTTTTATAAATTGCGCGTCGATTAAATTAAATTTATAGGTTTTTAAAATGCTTATTAGCATCATTATTAAAATTGACGATCAATATAATTCGTAGATATTATTATTTCAGCTTCAATTTACGATTACGTTTAAGTCCGACAAACTGAATAGGCGAACAGTTTATAAGAATGAAAAGAAATATTTGTAAAAATTTAAATATAGACGAATAAGAATTTTCTGGTTAAATATCTACTACCCAGTGAGAAATGACAATGGAATCGATATCGAATTGGTTTCATTGTCATTTCTCACTGGATAGAATTCTAGTTAAGATAATTATTGTTATAATTATTCTGGTAAAGATAAGAATTCTGGTAGATTTTATCAAAAATATGATATCAACCAGGATTCCGATTATCTCAACTAGAATTTTAATAAATTTAATCAGAAAATTCTGGTTCGTTCATTTTTAATCAAAAATTTTTTTAATGCATACAAACTATTCTGGTTATAAAGGAAAAATATTTATATGCGATTACTGCACTGAGAAAAAAATGCTGTTGATTCAATTAAAATCTATATTACGGGCTGTCACTAGCATAAGTGATTAATTTATGTATATATTTTTATTAACATAAAGACATAAATTATTATTTCAATAATCAAGGTCTTTATGTCAATAAAAATATATATGAATTAATTACTTATGTTAGTGACAGCCCGTAATATAGATTTTAATTGAATCAACAGCATGTTTTTCTCAATGTGTTAAATTCTGAATTGCGTACTCTTATCCAACATCATTGCGTACACTTATCCAACATCATTGCGTACACTTATCCGACATTATTGCGTACTCTTAGGCGTCCTATCGGGTAAGAGTACGCAGATTTTCGTTAATATAAATTTTTATATATTTTTTATAATTTATATATTGGTATACAATTATCAGGATTGGCAAGTAACGCGTTTCTTATAACGATATTATCATTAGGACCACTACACACAAAATGACATAAGCTGTATAACCATATATTGTATAAGATTGCTAGACCAATGATCATCCGACAAAAAGATGTCATATTAATTTGCATAAGATATTCATTGGTCCAGCGGTCTTATGCTAAGCTTATGCAGTTTATGTCATTTTGTGTGTGGTAGCTCTTGTACTGTTAATTCTTTTCGGTAACAATCGTTTCTTTTTTGTTTGTATAAACGATAACATCGTTACATTTTTACAGTAATGATAACGAATTCAGTTGTTACTTTTATCATTATTGTAATTAATGTTTTCAATCCTGATATTCTGGTATTTTATTATATATATATATATAACAATTTATAATGATTATTATTATGTTTGCAAGACTCTTAACATGCGTTCTATGTAAACAAATTATGTTTATTTTTAAATAAAATTGTATTATAGGTAAAAGTTCATTTAAAAAAATGTACGTACTCTTACCTGCCTTTCCCCTACGTACATATATTCATATTATTAGTGTTTGTGATTGTTTCAATAAGTATAAAGTTTCAATAGAATCTTTAATGGTATTCCTATATTTTTGATATGCGTTTACTGAATACCACATAGTGCATTCCTTGGTAAAAAAATTCTAATATTATCTTATATTTTTAATAATTTTTTATTGCCATTTATTCAGTATTTTTAAGAATTTTTCATATTTTAAATTTATGAAAATTTCTACAAAATATATCAAACTGAAAAATATCTCTTAAACTGTTTCAAATTTGTCTTTTTTTCACAGAAGTTATATTATAGAATGATCAATCTTAGAATATTGTATATATTTTAGTATTTATATACATGTACATATAAAGAATTGCAGAAAAAAATATAGATTTCCTCAGCATTCCTGAAAAGTATTTCAATTCGTATAAAAAATATAAAAATTTTTTTTAAGTCATAAAATTAGGTATATTATTTAAATTTATTAGTAAATATATTAGTTAAATTTTTATAATTTGCCAAATTATTTTTAAGAATTTTAATATTTCAACTTTATAAAGTTTTCTGAAAAATACCTTAAATTTATTTAAATTTTATTAAATTTCATTAGAAATTATAGTATAAGAAATCTTAGAATATTTCTCATACGTTATACATATATAGGATGCATTTAAATTTAAGACACTTGAATATTTTAATTTTGATAAGAAAGCAATTTAGAATAAAATATTTCAGACAAAAATATATTGTATTTCTTGAAATTATAGAGCTCATGAAATAACAAGTCTAATAAAACCATTTTTAAATAATTCAGGTAATCGGACAACGTTCAGATCACGTTTAAACCACCAGTTTTCGTCCGATCACTGAAGTTAAGTAACGTTGAGTACGGTTAGTACTTGGATGAGGGTGACCAATTGGGAACACCGTGTGATGTTGTGACCCTCGATTTTTTATTTTTTGTTTCTTGCCAAGCTAGAAAAAGATCAACGGAAAGATACAAGCTATTAATAAGAATTAATCATTGATTTTTTGATAACTAATACGTACTTTTATACGCAGAATAATTACTTAGAGGTACCATATGTATTACATAAAAAGAATTATATAATCCATTTAAAAAATGCCATTAACCTTTATAATTAAAAAAATCAATTTTTTCGAAAATTAATCTAATCATATTATTTATCCCCTTTTAGATGATACAGCTTTCCTGTAGAATATTTTTTTTCTAAAATGCTTTTTTTTCAAGATATTCAAGTGTCTTAATTTAAAAGCCCATATATAAAGAATTCTAAAAAAAGTAGATTTTTTTCTAAAATAAATTCTAATTTGTTTAAAAAAAAATCTAGGAAATTTAAAAAAAAAAAAATTTAAACATTACACACACTCTCGTAAAATAATTCTCATAATATCTTATAATTCTCTTAAAAAAATTTTTCATATTTTAAATTTATAAAAGTTTTTGAAAAATAACTTAAATTACTTTAGATTTTATGTTTTCTTTGAAAATAACAGATAATCAGTACCTAATTTTAAAATATTTTCGAATTCATAAACATTTAAATAATTCTAAAAAACATATAAATTTTCTTAACATTTCTGAAAAATATTTCAATTGATATAAAAAAATCTGAGAATTTTTTTACAAAGTTATGAAATTATACAAAAATTCTGAAGAATTATATAAAGAATTCTAAGAAAAATTTTTACCACAAATGAAAAAGATAGATAAATTTGCAAAATAATTTGTGGAATATGAATACAGATATCATGCTGTTGAAATGTGTAGATCACCGTGCCCAGCGTCCTGTCGATGTACGGCATAGTGCGAGGATATTTAGTCATCAATAATTCGTCGCTTTACTTCGATCTGTGGAGCGAGGTCACTTTGGCGCCTCTATTATTCGTTGCTTTTTGGAGCTTAGCAGGTATTCATTTTATATCGGTGTTTATTTTATATCTGTCGGCTCCTTATTATCATCGACTTTTACTATTTTCGATCTTCCAGATCCATGGACCAAGGCCATCACGGATCTGGCGTCGATACCACGACTGGTTGGTCTCATCGGCGTGGCTCTTCTCACCATGGGTGTCATAGCTTCCGGATACTTGGCGACCGGCGGAGTGGGCGCATATTTAGCCGGTTTGAGCGCTGGTGCGGTGATGGGCATAGGGGCGAGTTTCGTAATCATTGAAAGCGAAACCGTGCTGCGAAAACATTTCAAGGTAAGACTGCCGTTGGCGCTGACGCTGAAGAACATTGCCATGTCCGTCGGCTTCACCCTTGTACCGGCGCTCACACATTTCCTGCTTGCGGAAACCGACCTGAAGACCGGACTTTTGCTGATGACGATCACTTTTGTTCCTACTGCCTTAGGCACCCTGATCTTGCACTTTCCAACTCCACAGCGAGCATCCCCTTATAGGTAACAACAGAGGATATTCTTGTCTCGATTCTAAATTGAAACTTTCTCGTTGATCTCTAATTAAAGTAACAAAATCGTCTGAAATTTCTCTTAATTCATTAAATCAAGAAACCACTATGAACTTTTTTATTTTAAATTCTTGTTAACTTGAACCTAATCAAAATTTTTAGACCGTAATTGGTATTTAAGAGTAAAAAGCTATTTCTAAAAATTTAGTCAGCGATAGGGTGAAATATTTGAAAAAGAAAAGATAAAAATTGTAAGTAGAGATAAAAAAAGTAAAAAAATCTTTTTTTTGTTGACAATTCAACTATTAAATTTCACCTTTTTAAATAGAATAAATCGATATATAATTATTATTTAATATCACCTACTTTTTTCACTTTCACTTTTAATATGTATTGTATATATCAATTTATAAATTTAAAAAATTCAATTAAGCTGCAAATTATAAGGATTTAAAATAAAAAAGAACATATATATCTTCTGAAATTAATGGATTAAAGAGATTAATGGATTAAAGAGATCTTAATACTGCGAAATCTGGTGCTTCCAAGTAAAAAAAATATATATGTACGAAAAATTAAAATAATATCGCGTTTTCATCAACAGGTTACTTCTGACCGACGAGGATAATGAATTGGGCATCAGGATATCCTCGGATAGAGAATCGGAGTTCAATCAACGGAATAACGGCACAGATAACATCGGCTATGACAACAGCGACAAACAGGACAGTAATGTCGGGGTTTTGTTTAGCGAGGTGAACAGCATCTACACTTATCAGGAAGCGGACGAGGATGTCGAGCTCTTCGTCAATCCGACCGTGCAATCCGACGGCAAGTGGAAGCAGGAGTTTCGCGTGGCTCGCTATTTCAGATTTTGGGCGGTCATAGTGACGTGGACTGGGATGAAGTCCGGTTCACTCTTCTTCTGGGTTCTGGTACCCACCTTATTTCTGCAACGAACGAAGCCATTTTATTATACGAGTGACTGGGTGACGTTGTTGGTGGCCGCAGGTGTCGGTTCTTTCATCTCCAGCGTCGCTAGCTACTGGCTCATCGTTACTACCGCTCAGTATAGAAGAATATATTTCGGTGGCGCCTGTTGGCTTAGCAGTATTATTTTGTTAAGTGCGTGAGATATGCATAAAATCTCAGATTTTTTCAACATTTCGAAATAATATTACATTAATATACACTCCAGAAGATATGAATGTGGATTTAACATCATGCGATGTCTATATACGTAATTCTCACTATATTGGTGTTGATATAAACATCAATATGATGTGGATTTAAAACATACAGTATTAAATCTACATCTTAATGGTGTTGATATAAACATTAGGATTTTAAATCCATACCATATATATATTGGTGTATCAGCACTAATATGGTAAAAATTATATAAGCACCGCACATTTTAAAAAATTCGGTATATGGATTTAACACTCTTGGTGTGGATTTAAAACCGCTGGTATTTGTATCAACATCATCATGATGTACGTTTAACACCACGATGCGTGTATGAATTTAAAACTCATGGTGTCAAATCCACACCGTGTTGGTGTTAATAATTTAACACTAATACAGTTTTTTAAAGTATAACGTTTAATAATATTTTACGTTAATTCAATCATATTCATTGTTAATACACCGAATTGTTGAAACGCGCGAAGCAAGACGATTTCATTGTGTTATTTTAATTCTCAACAGTCTCTTATATATCCGTAGGTTTAAGTTATACATATAACTATTACTGGTTTCTAACGTGTTCGCTGCTCGGTGGTGTCGGCATCAGTACTTTATTCGTCTGTCAAGACTTGACGCTCTGCGACGTGCTTGGGAATCAATTTGTGCATCGCTCCTACAGATTGTTGTCTACCATCGTCGGACTGAGTATACTGGCTTTTTGCTTAGTGCACAGTACGTATCTTGAAACATCGATGTTTATTTGTTCTCTGTTTTTCTTGTCATTTTTTGACAAAGATCTATAATTTTCATTTCTTTGATACACGCGCCTGATACAATGGTAATAAAAAACGTACGGCCAAAGGTCTATAAAATTTATATAATCTCGATGATTGCAGACGAGAACGTATGCCTTCGCATAGTCGCATTGCTGCAATTTCTCGGTGGATGCTACTGGATCGTGTCACCCATCTGGGAAATTATACGTGCGAGGAGGCTGAGAGAGGGCTAACAAAAATCATTATATGCTGCGATTCGTCGTAAAAATATTTACAGAGCGTTAACATCGACGATAAAAAATGTGACGATTTCTTAAATGCCTTTCAATAATAAGAAATATTCTTATGGAGTAATCGTAAGAACGCGAGTACGAGTATTCCGTATGCGAATTTATGTAATTGGAAATACGTGATTACTTAATTCTTTACGCCATACATTGATTTGTGAATTGCAGTTGATTTTAAATTATCTAAAATTCAAGGCAATCGCATGCAATGAGAAGTGAACTTTGCATTCCTTATAACTTAGACGAGGTGCAATAGAATAAATGTTTTTACATTGTATGATTGTCTAGGTGTGTGATCAAAGAGTGTCGTAAAACCTTTATTAAAATATCTTTTTTAATTATCGTTAACATCAAATTAACAATGCACATTACGGTTTATCATTGTGATTTATACTGTCTTATTTAATTAACAAATTTATTCTATTAAACTGTCCATCATTATTTTGCAATACGAATGTGAATTTTCATTTCTGACATATTTTTGCCTACTGAATACGAATTCGTTGACAAAATTTGGTTAATAAGTCACAATTATGAGAAAAATGGCGTCAAAGAGGAATTATGATACCTTATGGTATTTATGATACTTTATTTTTTACTTAATTTATTGTATTTATGAAATGTATTTATAAAAACTAGATCTTATCTGATCTATCTTATTTTAAGACTTGATTATCCCAGATAGCACAGAATATTCTATGAATATTCTTATAAAATATAAATGTTTTTAATTTGAAAATATTTGAATTGAATATTTTTTGAATGTACATAGAATATTCTATTTAAAAATTCATAGATATTTATAACAAAAAGAATATAGAATGTTCCTTAGAATATTCGTAGAGTTAATGAATTGCGCATGCGCAGTGTACTATACGGACAAGGTCAGGCCTAAATATAAAAATAAGTAGAATATTCTATAAAATATTGTATAAAATATTCTTTTATGTTCACATGGAACATAGAAGAATATTTTATACAATGTTTTATAGAATATTCACTCACAATGCTATTCGCATATATTATAAACATACTGTTAATATTTAACAGTGTTGTTAGTACATCTATAGAATATTTTTAATAAATATATTTATAAAACGTATTATATTCATAAAATACTTGTGTGCTATCTAGAACAATATCAGAACCAACAATATTATTAACAAATTATTAAAACCCTTTTAAATGCTTTTATAATCATTGCAATATTGATAAATATACAACGACGAAAAATGTCTATATGTAACACAGTGAGAAATGATAATGAAATCGACATCAAATCGATGTTGATTCGATGTCGATTCGACATCGATTTCATTATCATTTCTCACTGGGAAAGGATCTTCCACGATATAAAATCTTCATGTACTCACAAACTTTTCATATACATGATTTGATTTCTTATCACCAGTTTATCATTGCCAGTTACTTAAACTACTTTTGGCAATATATATATGCACATATATCAAATAGATATATAATAATTTAGTTAAAACTATACTTACGTTAGAAAGAATATGTTTATATATACAGAGACGTTCATCTTCTCATCGTAGATGGATGATATGTGGAAAATGAGAAAATGATAGAGATCGATATCTCAAGTGAAAGCTAAATATTAAAGACAAAGATATGATAGCACGTAAATAGATGTTATATATATATAAAACATTCAACATAATTTTTACAAAACTATAATAGTTTCATAATTATAATAATTGCTGTAACTACGTTGTAAAAGCTTACTTAAAAAATTTGCTTAAACGATAAAAGTAATACCACAGACTTACGCCTAAGGATGGGTGATACAGAAAAAAATCTCGATATTTCGTATCGCAATGTATAGTGAGCAAAAATATTGATACACCAAAATATCGGCTGAATAATTTATTGCTGATATCAGTATAGATCCGATCATGGTGGAAGAAGACTGTCTTCTTCCACCATGCATGGTGATACGCGCACCAATACCCAGGTAGAACACGGAGTCATAATTAAGTCATAATGGTATCACAGAATGTCATCATGACATCATTTGATACTTAAAAATTGACTTATAAATGATGAGTGAGGTCATTATAATGTCTTCATGACTTCTGTGTTCTACTTGGGTATGCGCCGTATCGATGCATAAAAAATTGATCTTTTTGCAAGAGATCGTTTTTGAGGCTATTTTGATCTTTTTGAATAACTATTCTAATTAGAATTTTTTTAAAATTAGATAATACACAGACGTACACGTCTGTATCCTTCCTAACAAGAAATAGCTCATCAAATCGATGTTCATTCAACGTAGAATTAATATTTTGACGTTGATTCAGCATCGATTCTATGTTGAAGTGACGGTCATTTCTCACTAGGTTGTCGCGCGACAAGTATTGTCACGTTCTGTGCGCGCTACACAGAAGACAATAGGAAAATTAATCTGAAGTTTAATAAATTTTGCTCTGATTGAACAACTGTCAATCTAATCTCAATCAGTACTAAACTAATACGGACTTAACCGTATCGAAAGTTTAATGTTCCTATTCAAATGTCGATATACATCAATATCGAAATACAAAATATCGGGAAAAGTCCAAAAATATCGATATTTAACATATTGGTGCTGTATCACTCATCCTTTCTTGCGCCTTATGAAAAGAAGACACAGTTTTCCGACCGCGAGCGTAAATAAAGCTCATTCAAACCTAGGCCTGTATTCTGTAACTCGTTACGCAGTCCTTATGTGTTCATAACGACAGTTGCACAGCTTTTTTACTATATAAAATATTTGCAGTTACAAAATACAGGGGCTGGGCAGTTAAAAACGAGGAAAGCTATATTGAATTTTTAGGTATCGCCTAATTCCAGATCCTTGTCTATCACTTTGCTAGGTCCCGGATTATCGCACGATTTAGGCAGGAAGCCATTGGCTGTCTGACTCGAATGTGGCTTTATGTTCCAGCTTACTGGCCGCGGTTGATTTAGCTCGTCGTATTCCGATTCATTGTTCTGCTTAATCTCATCATAGACGTGTTCAACTTTCTTGCCGTCCATCTCGTCGATGCTGTGATATACATTCAAGTTTGGATTTCCCATATCGGCGTCCCTATTCTTCAAATCATATTGCAGCCCGTATGCCCCTAAGCAGTAATAAATTGATGTAATCGTGTAAACTTTTTTAAATTTTATTTTGTCGTTAATGAAAATAACGTACCTTTACAATCGTCTTCGTCATCAGTACAACTGCCTAAGCCAAATTTAGCCTTTTCGGTGTTTATATTTTTATGGAAATTATTCCGGAATTGGAAGTTGTTCAGCAACGTAGTAGTGCCATCGTCGAACTTCGAGGACCCTTGATATGCATATACTGGATTGTCGAATTGATTTCGATCTATGAAAAAAGTTATAATATTTTAAATTTCGGTTCTCGAAGATTAAACTCTTCGACGATTGTCTAAATAAATTTTTAATGTACGATCAGAAATAAAGAAATACTTAATTTACCTGGTGGAGATACAGGTTCAGCTGTGTATTGCACCTGAGCTATCTCGCTCTTCAGGTCAGCCACTCGGCGACGATGGTACATCCATGCAGCGAACAAAACGCCAATTATAACAATAGTCGCAAATATGGCTCCTACAATGTGCCCGTATCCCCCATCTTCCTTCTCTTGGATATTACGAGAGAATAGCTGTTCGTCACAGTTCTCACCTAATAAAAATAATTTATCAGTCACTAGCGTGTGACGACGGAAAAACCACAATTTTTTATGCAGAGTTACTTCATTAAGAGCGCACTTTATGTACCTGTGTATCCATGCCTGCAAATACAACCCTCAGCTGGATGACACATGAAGAAATCATTTTTACATTCGCAAGATTCCATACAATGGTCACCATAATATCCCTCAGGGCAAACTGAAATTAGCAAGCATTGTATTTAAATATAAATTTATTAATATATAGGTTCTTAAACCTATATATTAATAAATATATGTTATATATTGAAAATATATATTATATATATTATAATTTTATAATATAATATATAATATATTAAAAGTAAATTCTAAATATATTTGAAAAAGTATTTTATATAAAAGATTTCTCACATTTATTCCAGACAAAAACTTTATGACCATATGTCCGAAAGCTTAGTTTTAAAAATACAAGATGTCAAAATTGAAGGAAAAATTTCGTTTTCTTCAAAAATTTCGGAAACCACTCGAGTTATTTTGTAATTTTGTGTATATTTTAAGAACACGAAGACTTAACGTTTAGAGCCATACATTATTTTTTATTCTGTCAATGATAAGCGAGTATCTTTGAAGCCGTTCTTTTTAAACCGACAACGATCATATGAAGTTTTTGCCTTGAATTAATATAAAAAAATCATCCCTTAAAATCTTTTAGAATACTTAAGAACCATCTTCTATATATATAATATAGTTTGGTATAGCATTCTTTTCTGGACATTACAGTCCACAGCTTTTCAAACCTACTTTCAGTACATCTGGTTCCAGTCCATCCAGGTGAGCATCGACAATGTCCGTCATTGGATCTGCATTTACCGCCGTTCTGACATTTGCAATGCTGTGTGCAATTTACGCCGTATGTGCCCTCCGCGCAAGGTATTTGACAATACTCGCCTTGCCAGCCAGGTCGACATTGGCATACACCTAATTAAAATATATATCTCGATGATAAAAGTAGGGTCGAAAACATACGATATTTATATACAGTGTTATCCTTCGAACTTCAGATAAAAGTTTAAGTATAGACGTATTCATGCGATTGTGTATCTCAGGAAGAGTCGCGAGCTCTCAACATGCCTGTTACATGATGACATTCTCCGCCGTTTTTACAGTGACAACGATTCGCACAGTTTAGCCCATAACGATTGGGTGGACATGGATGTTCACAAGTGAGACCCAGGTATCCTGGACGGCAGACGTATTCACCGGTAACGTGATCGCAAGTCATGTTTCCTAAAAAAAGAAACGATGCTGAAAAAATTGATAACATAGAGGAATTTCCAAGGAAAAACTTTATGTTGATTTTTCAACGTATAACATATTGATTAAAATTATTATTCTTTCCACCATGTTTGTTTTAACTAAATGTCAAATATATAAACTAATCAATAAAAGTACTCAGTGAAGCGTTCGATAGTATAAAAACGATTGATGACAAAGATCGAAATGGAGTGTTATTTCTACCGTTTGCGTCAGCGTTTGCACAAGCAGTGGTCAAACTCTTTTTTAACTTTAAATTAGTTGTATTCCAAAGAAATTAGTTGTACGTAAAAGAAAACCCACATCCAAGCGTATTTTCTACATCGAATGTTACAATGCTATCATAAATGGAAAAAATTTGTCTTACAATTTAATCTAATTTCTTCTTTTTTATTCCTTTCCCATTGTGGTGTACGAATGCATATGACAGCAAACTTGAATGAGCTTATATAAAAATATGTTCCGAGAGAGAGAGAGAGAGAGAGAGAGAGAGAGAGAGAGAGAGAGAGAGAGATATCAAGTGAGCGTTCTATTTATGAAACTGAAAAATTACTCTAATATATGATAACTATAAGAATAACATAACATTCAACATAAATTTAGGATGTGAAACATAACACTCTGCCACAAGACAATAATTATATTATGTTATCTATAAAAACACAAAAAATCATGCAAATTTAGTGTTTTACGGCGGGTCACACTCAACATACACACACACACACACACACACACACACACACACACATACACACACACACACACACACACACACACATCATGCGTTTACATCTTAGATATTGATCTTCTTTACCATTCATTTTCTCCGGACATTTTTCTCTGCATCCCAGTCCATACCATCCTTCATTGCAGGGTTGCGAGCAATCGGAGCCCTGCCAACCCCTGGCACAGACACAACTTCCGGTCGTGGGATCACACGAACTATTGTTCATGCATTCGCAATGCGAGTGGCAATCCTCGCCGTAAAGACCCTCTGGGCACTTTGTTTCGCATCGTACCCCTGTTTTGATGTTAAAGCAAAACTCGTCTCGAGAAACGACTCTTCGCTAGCCATTTAAAAGCAGCTTTTTCTATGTTATTTTGCTTCCTTTGTTCTTTATATTAATTATTGTTAGACCGATAATATATGCGATGTACTTATGTTTACGAATAATATTTTTTACGATCGCTTAACAACAATTTTCCTACTGTTGTCTCAATAACGTAAAATTATCTCGATATTTTCGATATCGCAAAGTTTTTGATGATCAAACGCGAAAATAAATTCAACAAACCTCGCCATTCTGGCTTGCAGATGCAACGCCCAGTAGCACAGTCACAGTCCACGGTATTCTCCTCTACACAGTCACAACTCTGATTGCATCCGTTTCCAAAAAAGCCCTTTTTACAACGATCCTGACATAGTATACCGGTGAAGCCAGCCGCACATGTGCACGTGCCTGCGTGTGTGTATAGATAAAATAACGCGTGTTCTGGGTGCAGGTGCCGAGAGAGAATTTAAAGGATTTCGTCGCGTATTCTTTGTACGTTTTCTTTTTTAACAATATCGGTGTAAAATTTCATCAACTCTATTTGCGAAGTCGAATCGATAGGGTCACTATTCAATTGCCTTACCATTTTGCGGGTTGCAGGCAGCATTGTTAAAGCACTTGCATTTGTCCTCGCAATCCTTGCCATAAGACTTGTCGTCGCAGGGACGATCGCACAAAACACCAACCCATCCTGGCAAAATGTCACAGAGATACATATAATCTGTATAATACTTACCACATACAGAATATCGAATACCTTCTCCATCGGAAATACGAAACTGGACTTTAATAAATAATTCTACTGATTAATTGTACGTAAGTTCTACAGGCGAGCAATGAAAAACACTACGAGAAACGTTAAACGAGGCAACTATCTGATACCATGCAAAAATGTTATGCAAGGTAATTGTGAAATATTGACAAGATTTCAAGAGATAATAAAGGTAAAATTAAGAATAACAAAAAATTTTTAGTATATTTAGAAAAAGCGAGCTGAAAGTTTCGTATAATTGACTACATAAATTGGTTTTCTTTTAGAGGACCCAAACGTCGTTCTATCCTTCTTGGCAATGAATAACGAAGATAAAACGATATGTATGTCGCCTAAAAGAAAAGTAGCCATAGTAAAACACTTTGTAAACAATTGGTTTTTGTTAAGATTTTTGTGTGAAATAAATTGTTGAATTTTTAATATATCCGAGTGTTAATTTAACATAATGTGATTGTGTTATTTTGAATATTTTATGTTAAATTAATATTCAACATTTCTTAGTGTTAAAATAATACAATTTATAAGCAAGTGAACAAATAACATAAAAATAATGTATTTTAAAACATAAATTCCAAGATAAATAAAATGTATTAATTAAACATCATAAATATTAGTTTTACTGAGCCGTGTTAATTTAACATATTAGAAATGTTAACTTTACTGAAGAAATATGAGTCCATAATTTGTTTACAAATAGTGTCAATGTTATATTTTTTGTGTTAATTTTTTAAATTAAACAATATTTGTATTACTTCTTAATATATTCACTTATGTTAAATTAATATAAATACTTGAATCGATCGTTTAAGGCATGAATTTTCCAATTGTATAACATTGACTATTATAGAAATTTTCTTTTCTAAATATATAATAGTGCATCTAAAAAAAATCTCTAAACGAGTTTATAATTACAAATCACAGGGAGTAATCATTCGAGTTGTATACAATTATGCTTACCAGCCGTGCAGTTGCAACGTCCATTCTCCGCTGAGCAGCTAGCTCCGTTCTTGCAGGCGCACTTCTGCGCACAATCTTCTCCGAAGGTGTTTGCGGGACATAGCTCGCCGCAATCCTTTCCGCGATACCCGGCCGCGCAAATGCAAGTGCCGTCCATGGGTGAACATTGTGCGTTGTTCTTGCAATTGCACCGATTCTGGCAATCTTTTCCGTATGTATAGAAGGGACATGGCCTGGCGCAGGTTTCACCGTCCCATCCCTTTTTGCAAGAACAATGTCCGGTCCAAGGGTGACATAGTTCCGTTTTGTCATTTTCGCATTCGCAGACCTGCAAATTAAATTAAATTTATCATTAGTCGAGACATCACGACAAAGTTTTCAAGAGTAGTTTTCTAAGAAGCTACGACTCGCCTTTGCACAATTGGAACCATATAAACCGTCCTCACAGGCTCTTTGGTTGCACGTTTTACCCATCCAACCTGGACTGCATACACAGGTGCCGTTAGTAGGGTTGCACGTGGCACCATTTTGGCAAGTACAGTTGTTTGTACAGTTCAGTCCAAACGTGCCTTCGGGACAGACTTTTAAACACTATTCGTCGCGTTAAAGAAAAAAAAGAATATTAATTATTTCGATTTAAAGACATTATTTAATCAGAATAATCGGCGTTTACGTACTTTGTCGTCGTAGAAACCCGGTTTGCACTGACACTTGCCCGTAATGTGATCACAACCGGCTCCGTTATAGCAATCGCAGGATTGAGAGCAGTTCTTGCCCCAAAAACCCTCCGGGCATCGATTTGCGCAGACCGAACCCTGTGACAAATCGAATTTGCATGTAAAATTTAATGTGTCGCGGGATACACTTCATATTTAATTGCGCTAAGTCTCACGTACTGTCCAACCGGGCGTACAGTAACATTCACCGGTCATAGGATTGCAGGATCCGCCGTTCTGACAACGGCATTCCGACTTGCATTCCTCGCCATGCTTGCCCACAGGACATAAATCGTTGCATCTGTGTAACACAATAGTGATGTGATAGTTGACACATCATAATGATCGTTGACGATCGATACTTTCCCCTGGTAAAAATATTTTTTAGAATTCTCTCTCTCTCTCTCCCCCTCTCTCTCTCTCTCCTCTCTCTCTCTCTCTCTCTCTCTCTCTTCATATAATTTTTTAGTATGTCTATGTATATAATTTCAAAATTTTTTAAAATTTCTATGTATTTTTATATGAATTAGAACACTTTTCAGAAATGAGAAAATTTAGATCTTTTTTTAGAATTCTTTATAGAAGTTTAAGATATTTTTTCAGAAAAATCTTCATAAATTTAAATATTTAAAATATGAAAAATTCTTAAAAATATGAGATATTTTGAAAACTTTTCATCAGGGTCGTTAACTAGATTTTTGGCTGGTTATTATTTTTTCAAAACAAAAATCTTTAGGAAGCTATTACTCTTTTAGGAAATCTCTGAAAAATATGCAAAAGACATAGGCAGATAGATATTTCTAATTTAAACAAGAGAATTTCGATAAATTTACGGAACTCCCGATAATCTACAAAGAAATTTGGAAATATAAAACTCACAGTGGGCCTGTGTAACCAGAGGTGCAATGGCATTCGCCAGAAATATGATGGCAACTTCCACCGTTACTGCAACGGCACTCCTCGGCGCAGTCCTGTCCGTAACGGTTAAAAAGACACTTTTGATCGCAGTACACTCCGGTCCAGCCCCTGGTACACATGCACTTGCCATCAAACGGATCGCATGCGGCCCCATTCTGGCACTTACAATCCATCTCGCAATCTCTGCCCCATTTACCCGACGGACACTCTGTTCATACGAGAGTTAAAAATAAATTACCTTGTGTAAAGCTTCGCTTTTTAAACAGATTTTTTATTTTCGTTGAAGCAGAAGTCACTGTGTGCTCTTTCATCAATTTTTAAAATAATTCTTGAACATAAATATTCCAGCAAAAAGTCAACGTTTTAAACACAATAAAAGTGTATTTACCCTACTGTTCATAAATTTAGAAATGCTTGCAATTTTCTTATATTTCACGAAAAGTTAAGTATCTTAGTGAAAAAAATTGTAGAAAAATTTTAAAAATGTACTTTAAAGAGAAGAGCTAGAGATATAAATTTGTTTTTTTAGTTTTGTTTATACGATATTTTGCATCTAACTTTAATTTAATTTTTAATTCAATTTTAATTACATAAAATTAAAAGTATTTTTGTATTTTCTTGATATTTTTATTTTACTTTAAAACGCGCAAACGTAATTTGATGAAACATTATTGGATTAATAAAAATATTTTTATTTTAGAAAGTACATTTTTTAACCTTTAAAATAATTTCCTTTAAAAGTTGTTTTCAAAAGGTTCCAAAATTAAAGATTTTACAGAAAAAAAGAAGAAAAAAGTTTTTATTATGTTTTCAATTCACATAATTTTATTAAAAGTTTAATGAACTTCTTTAACTTCAGTTTTAAGTTCCTAAAATAAACGATAGTGTACATTAAACATTCATAATTCGCGATTACGTATTCTTAATTTCGAGGTGTCATTATCGTCAAAATAAACGTTTTTAGTAAAGTTTTCATTTTCTCATACGTTTAACATCTTTTTTATCTCTAAGTGTTATTCCAATATGTTATTATTTATGTCAGATTGTTTCATCACAAACGAAACATACGTGCAATAAAAGGGTACTTGAATCGCCGGGTATTGCTGGAATGCGTTCAGTCATTATTATAAATCCAATAAAACAAAAAGAAACTCACTAAAGTCGCATAACGGGCCGCCATATCCCGATTCGCATTTGCAGATGTCAGGCGCGATGCAAGTACCGTGGCGACAATCCTCGGAACAGACTGGAATGCAACGACTACCATTTGTGGTCTCCGTGTAGCCTTTGCAGCATTCCTCTACGGGCTTTTGTTTCATCAATTCCTAAAAGAACCACGTAATTACTGAACCGATTCATGCCTTTCCACCGATAATCGTTTCTCCATAGTTTTCGTTTTTAAGTTTATTACGAGTAATAGCAAGCAGGAAAGCAAATCTAGATCGGGGATCTTTCCGTAAATAAATTAGAAAGTATGTATATAGGTAAATCGTAGGCACAGATTAGATAACCGACCTGCTCTTTGTAGACAGTTCTGTAGACAACTTTGTATTTGGAACATCTCGGTGGGAAACTCAAGCACCACGTGTTTTCTCGCACAGTGTATGGTTTCTGCTCGGATACTTTCACTGTTATCGTATACCTGAAATGATATTCATAAATTCCATTGATGATAACGCTCAAGTATGCATTTAAACGAGAATATAACTACCTAGTTTTTTATTTAACGACCGCCGAGGATGGTTTTATACATCAATTAAAAGTCATTATTGTTAATCTACATATTGTATATTACTGATTTATCTACGATATATTAGTATTTGAAATCATAATGTAGATTTAATATTCTCTAAAAAACGTAAGAATAAAAAAAAGAATTTTTTATCAATAAAGAAAACTATTGCAACTAATAATAATTAAAAAATTATATGGGACTTCTTTCAATTTTTATAAATTCAAAAAAGATATAAAGGGAAATAGAAGTTAGCGCAATACTTTGTACGATACAAATTCAAAGAATAATCCGTACGTTTTTGGACTTATTTTTTCAAGTTATGAAATAAAGTATTAAACTGTTTTTACTATATTTACGCACAAAGTACCGCGCTGACTTCTATTTTTCTTTATATTCGTTTCTGGAACATTGCGACTAAGCTTCAATTTTTCGCTGTTGGAATAGTATAAGTCCGGGTCTACAATGAGTCGATAGTCTTAGAAGTTGGCTGCTGGACAACTCTATACCGATTTACCGATTTCAACTCACCGATTACAGACTACCGACTCATTGTAGACTCGGCTTAAGAATCATTACAAATGGATTATTTCTAAGTTTATAAGCGATATGGCAAATTTGTGATAAATTATTGAAAATTCGATGCTTACGTTTCCTGCCGGGTGCATATGTTCGGTCCCTCGAGAGCTACCACCGCTCCCGTCGAGATTATCACAGCGGTGACCGCGATCAGCCACCAGTTTGCAGACCCCATTTCAGCTAATCGATACAACTTTGAACTTCGTGACCGAAACATTACTATCGCCGTCCCATCGCGTTGTTGCAGACCTTGTGATTAATCTTTCACGTTTCACACGGCACGCGGGTCGTAACCATTCGCTCAACGTCCGAAAAGCAGGACGGTCGACCCGTCTCTGGATCTGAAAGTAAAATATGCCGTGTTAGCGTGTGTCGCAACGGTGCGATTTACCTACCTAGCGAATTATGAACGACTGCAAAACGACTGCACGAGTATATACGTACTCGAGTACTCGACACGCTATCCTTCGCACGTCGCTACGCGAGATTATATGTAGATATTGCACATTTTACTGGACCTTACAACGCAGTTTTTAATCACTCCACAGGAAATCTACTGTCGCGTTCACGCTCGACTTTATACTCTGCACTGACCGTAATGAATCACAGCGAAGCCATTTGCACTTGTGGATCTTGATTCAACCTTAAATAAACTTGCGTCGAGTCGGGTTTCCGCTACTAGGGTTGAACACTATCAGGTTCTGTGCTATGTAATTTTAATGCGTTGATTATCATGATACTGATAACCAGCATCAACAAAGATTCTCAAAACTCTTGTAAGAAGTAAAAAAATATCATTCAATATAAAATTTTTTAATTTAAGATAACTATATAAAGCGAAATGTGCGCTATTCAATACGGTACACTCAGAGAAAAAAGTCGTATCAGTAACTATAAATTTGTAGTGAAATAGCGCCTCAACTATATACATATTATTAAATTCTAATAAGAATACTAGATTAAGTGAACTAAGAAAATATAGTACAATAACCATATAATCAATTTATAAATGGTTAATATTACTATATTTTCTTAGTTCATTTAATTTACTTATAATTCTTATTAAAGCTTTATAATACATAGTTACAAATTTGTGTATGCATTTCTTATTTATTTTTGTCTTCCAAGTTTGAAACCAACGCTGCGCCTTTTAAGCTGAGTGGTTTCCTTCTTAGGAGAAAATGAACTCCGCTACGTCCCTCTGGTGACAAAGCCGCGTACTACTCGTACTGAGTGACCCTTTAAAAATTTTTGTCTAAACTAGAAAAATGTAATTGTTATATCTATTTGCATGAAGTCCAAGTAACTACTCAATGTAGTTGAGTCACTACTTCACTATCAATTAATAGTGCATACAATTTGTTACCGTGACTATATTTTTATAACATTCAACACTACTTTAGTTTCTATTACTTTATAAAACTAGGCTTTGTAAAACTGTTACAGATACTTCAATTGCAAAAGTTGCCAAATTTATAGTTGCTAGAACTATTTCGTTTTCTCTCAGTGTACAATATATGAAGATATATAGACGCATTTCTTACTAGCAATATTTTATCATTTGTAATAATGAAAATTCTATGTGGCTCTGTAAAACGTATTAAATTCGCAAGTAAGTAGATAATGTATTAATATCGAAATATTTTAGATAAACATTCTCATTCAATAATGACATAACAAATACCTAGGCAACGGAAAATAAACGTGCACTATTTAACAGAGTATCCGTGAGGGTACAATCTTCTTTAATCAATATTTTATCATTATGTGCTTATGATAACGAAACTTTTGCTGTAACGTGTACACGGTAAAACATACAAAAAATTACAATTTGTTGGGCAGGCAACGTTATAATATCAAAATTTTTTAAAACGTAAAAAATAGGCGCTAATATAAGATTTTATTCAATATAAAACTTTAAACGATCTACTATGTAGAGGACATTTCACGCAAAATCGGACGGCCTTTGTCATCGACTTCTGTCGATTTTTTACAGATTTTTTAATATATTCTTCAGATTAAAATACATTCAGTTATTTTTTTAGATTTTTATCTCCGTTAGTTTCCTATAGATATAAACTAACTAAAAATCTAAAAAAAATGAAAACTAACTCAAAATCTAAAAAATCTAAAAAACTGAATACGTATTTTAATATATATCTGAGGAATATATTAAAATCAATAAAAAAAATCGACAGGAGTCGATGACGAAGGCCGTCCGATTTGGCGTGGAATGCCCCACATATATAAGTAACTAAATAATCGTATTTGTCGGTAAATGAATACAATAGTATGAAGACATTTGCACGTACACGATATTTTTTTTATGTGCTATACCTATACATTCTGTTCTTTCAGTAACGTGACAGAAATTACAGTTCTTCTTACCTTCTGGCGACAACAGCAAGCTCGAGCAAAATCTCAATAAGAATTATTCCTTCAGAAATAACAAACATTTGCTAAAAAGCTTTTAATTGCTTTGATTGTGACATGGAAATAAAAATCGCTCGCAAGTGGTAATAGTAGCAGAGTTCAGCTATAGGATCCCGAGAATAGATTAACCTTCGACGCTTGGTTCATTCACTATGAAGGACTCTTTAATGGTAATACTAAGAATCTCGACGATGCCGCTAAAATAAAATTACTGCTACGTACTTAAATTAAGTATAGCTTGCTTTGAATGTTACATTCTCCCTCGCGAACCTAAAGATTCGCAATAGAAAATTCTCGTTTGCAGCTATAATCGTAGCCCAATTCAAACAAATATTTAAGACAAAAATTTCGTTATTTAATCAGAGATATAATTGAAGAGATATAATTGAGAGATATAACTAAATTCTCTCAGGTCGATAATTTCAAAATTTCATAAATCACGACAGGCTCAGATAGAAAGATACAAACTATATGCTGTATGTACTGCACTCACATCCGAAATATAAGATCTTGCATTTTATATATATCTATTGTCGTATTCAGTTTACCGACAAACACAACAATAATGATGTAAAATAATATACTTATATGTATTATACTCATATGAAGACATCAAAAAATGGCTTGATTCGTGGATAGTCTCAAAAGATGAACAGTTTTACCGTAACGGTATTCGAGCTCTGCCAGAAAGATGGGAAAAAGTAGTAGCTAGCGATGGGCAATACTTTCAATGATTCATTTGTAACCATTTTTTCACAATCAAGTTGCATTTTCATCAAAATAACAGCGAGAACTTAGTTGCGCACCTAATACTATTTAACACAGGATCTGTGATGATACAGTCCTATTTAATTACACAATATTTTATTATTATTATTATGTTTTATGATAATGAAAATTCCACTGACCACCATAAGACATACAAAGCTCAAAGCAGGCAACGTATTAATAAATACTCTATTGTTCGAATAAAATGCGACAATTTCTATCGATCCAGTTCTTTGCGCTCTGTCGATCTAATAATGTGTGAAAAATGATCGCTGCATAATCACCTCCCAGTGTGTTCCCACTTGCAAGAGTTAGAATTTTATAGTAAGAATGGTTCAAGTGGGGTATAATTTTATCGAACGAGGACGCATGTCGATATCTCGGATTTCGAACGAGCAGTTTTCGTCGATGAACATTCGATAGTTCCGCGAAGTCGTTTCACCAGGCGAAATTTCAATCGCGTGCTTATGACCGGAAATTGTGTCTCGCGATCGAGTAAAGTACATGAATCAGAGACTTGCACGTGTTGAACATATGGTTTGCTTCACGGTTTTGTCATGACATGACTCGTGCGCTGTGATTCACGTTGCGAATCAGGCGGCTCGTTGAACGGCGACCGGAAGTGCTGTAATATTAGACCGATTAGAGCGATGCTTCAAGACGAATCCAATCGTTCGACCGCAACCGCATATTACGAGAATCTCACGTCATTAGCGCACACGGTGTTTCTATCTCTTTCCATCTTCTTTCTTTTTCTCTCTTTTCTATTTCTTTTTAATGGAGGAAACGGAATAAAGCAACGGCATACAATAAAATCATATAAATTTCAATTTAGAATGTTGTTACATCTCACGATAATTGATACTCTCGGATTTTCACTCTGATAGCACTGCGGTCTTCAAAAGGTTATATTTATCTATGGATTGAAAAATTCCCTTTTATTTCTCTTCCTTTTATTATAATTGTTATTTCTTGTATAAAGCAGCCAGTGTATAATATATTAGTCGACTTTTATAAACTTTTGCCGCTGAAAACTAACTCGAATATTGAAGTCGCTTTATTAATTAACGTTTTTGAAATATTTAATTTAGTTCAAAAAGTAATAAAATATGCCATTTTCAACACTTTTAGGTTCAATTTTCTTAAAAACGTGATATGATTAAACAATTTTATTTACGGATTCATTTTCAGGGATAAAAAATCTATAAGAATCATTTTGTCCAATTTTTTTTTTCGTGGTCTAAAATCCGTTTCAAAAAGTGTAATTATTTCAGTTTCCAACAGGACTGTGTATCTTCGGTGACTTTTTCTAGAGCACGTAATACGCCCGGAAAGATGTGTGGTTTTTCTCAGAGAGGAACGAGACGACGGTTCGCTCCTTCACGTACGAATCCTTCAACGTCGTCGTGATAATTAATGATGAACAAATGAGTAAACGCGTACGAGTAACTTTCGCGTCATCAGTTACGGCATTCTTGTAAGCGAAACCGAAAGAGGTGAACGTAACATGATTGTTCGGAGCCAGACGAGACGAACGTACACCCAGAAACGGAACGATTGTGTACGTACATTCACATACATGTACGTGTGTGAATTCGCAAACCTATCTAATCGTGCGGATCGCGTAACAGCAAATGACGGTTGTTAGACTCCTGCGAGCGATCGCACGAGTCTAAAATAACGGTGCACAATTCTCTCGTCGCGCGTATCGTGTGTACTTATATTTTATATATTTGCTACATTCGTCTCGTATTTTTTTCTAGAGAAGGAAATTTTTTACGAACGACTCGTAATGCAATTTTTCGTCAATGTTGTAATTATATATAGACAAATTTTTTCTAATAGAACTTTGTTTTAAAAAAAAAGGACTTTACAAGCTAATCTTGCAAAAAATTTATTTTTGCATTTGAAGAATTAAAAGAACAAAGTAACACAATCAACAATCTATTCTAATTTATTTGCAGACAAAATACAATTTTATGTACGACAAAACGGCCAACATTTTCAATAATATTTTAATTAAATGAAAAATAAATGTATAAAAAATAAAATTATTTATTATCTCTCTCACTCAAATTTTCTTGTCTTAAGAATCAACTGATTAAATTATATATACATATAATTAGTGATAATTATTGTTAATTATAATGAATTATGTATGTAATTAATTCTGAGTAAATAAGCCATATAGTGTAACCGTTACGTCAAATGTCAGTTAATTGCAGTACGTATATCAAGTTAACATTCTAAGTCCTTCTTCTTGAAAACAATGTTCTAATAAAAAATTTATTTTATCATCTCAACTTATTTTTAATCGTAGAATATCACTCCTTTCCCGATTGTAGGGGAACCTAGGGTATAATGAAACCATGGGGTATAATGGGATGTACTCGATATCTTTTTACAGATATGTTAATATGTAATGAATTGTCAGACAATAGTTACTGTTAGATGTATCTTATTATATATTGTTATTAGTTGTCATATTATTTTTACCTGAAAATTGCTAAAAATTGTTTAATGCGTTCGCTTTACTGTTCGCGAATGAGTTACAGATTCTTTGGTACGTTCGCATAAGGTAAGCAATAACAAAATTCTATTTTTTATTGTCATAAGTACATTTATCTTATTATATAATCTTTTCTTGTTACTTTAGTAAAATCTATACAAATATATTGATTATCTGTGATATTTTATATTATCTAAAGTAAATTTATGTACTTCGAGACATAATGGCGCACTGGTGTTATTTTATGTTTAAAATGAGTTTATGATTCATGTGCAAGTGTAGATAAAAATGAGAATTATTTTATTTGTGTTATCTTCTTAAACATTTATATTTATGTTCAATATAATAACAGTATACCTTGTATAATGTATCACTCAGCATCACATATAGAATTATTAATAAAAAATTAAAAATTAAAAGTGCAACAATGTATTTTTACTTATATTATTGATGTTCTAAGTCACTTTTAAGCAATGTTCAATATTAATTTTTTAAAAATAGACAAGTTTTCTGTGGTGCCCATTATGCCCTGCATAAATGACATAGCGAGGTTACGACACACTCTCACAAAACAATAATTTCGTCCTGTTAATCTATACTTTTGCAGTAAAACTTAAGTTTTCCTTATAGTAAATACTTCAAAAAATATTTTAATATATAACAAAGTTGATTTATTTATCTTTAATATGTTTAAAACTTGAAAAAATCTAACTATAACCATTATACCCCAGGTTCCCCTACCTATTTCGGCTTGTACGTATTTCGACTCATCCTTTATAAAAAAAGAAACATTTATGAAGAAAACTTCTTAATAAAAGCAAATTCATTTGTAGTTTCGAACATTCTGCCGACGCGACGTTTGACATAACGATGCATATATACAATAGTAATTTCATAAAATTAACGACTTATAAATTTAAATAATAATGATGTTGTGTATTATTGACACATTTTTTCTAATTGTAAATTTCCAGGGGTCTTGCTTTATTCATTATTCTGTAGATTTGTGTTTTCATAATTTATCATTTTTCCTTTTTATTAAATTTGCGTTACATGAGATTATATTATAAATTATAGTTATTCCAAATAATGGTTAAAGTATAGTTGCCACAAAAAAATTCTTTAGATAACAATTTTTCTTATCTGGGTACGTTAATTGCATAATTATTTAATTTTCAGCTATTTTAAATATTCTGTATAATTTTATCGGTTTTGCATTATTTTATTATTCGTTCTATTTTGTTGTATTTTTCTATAGAAATTTTTCTATAGAAAAAAACATCACCTATAAAAACATTTTGGCAATTTTTCGAAAACAATAAAAATTTTAACACATAATTCTAGACTTACTTTTTAAGATGAAAAAATTGTATACATAAATATCTACAAGAGAAGATTAATATTTATCGGATATTTTGATATTTATATAAATATCACGATACTTTCAAAGTTTGCTGAGAACTCATTCTACCATTTTTGTGTGACCGAATTCTACCTTGTGCTCGTTCCGCTGCTACCAAAGGGGGAGCGACCCTTTTAGCTACTTGCGACCCCAAAGGGGAGAATTAATTCGTTTACGTAGGAAAAGAGTTCACGGACTTTGTGGCGTAGGTGTGAGCGTGTGTGCGAGCGCGAGTCACAGGATGTGGGGCGAGTTCGCGATAAAAATGATACATCGAACTCTCTCCGTCTGCGGGATGTGCATCATTCTCCGTTGGGATCTCTTGTTCGCTGAGCGAACAAAGGATACAGGACCCAACTATGAATATCGACATGTCAAAAAATGAGACGACTATCGAAGGCTATCATGCGAAGAAAACAACGTTACGGAACAAGGGTGTTATGTTGAACAGAGAGATAAAAGGGAAGGAATGCGCAATATATAAGAAACTTTTCTTGATTTATTCGCAGAATTATTCGCTTGCGTGGACAATTTCGGAGAAAGTGAAAATTGCTCTCCTTCCAATTCTGCGAGTAATGTAACGGTTACGGAAAGAGAACAGTTATGATGAATTTCGAACGTTTCTTTCAGTAACTGCCATTCGATTTATCTAACAAGGAAAGGGACGCAACTGTTCCCCTCCGATTTTAATGAGCTTTTAATGTTATTCTCCAGACAAAAATAAGCTTTAGAACTTTAGAAATATAATTATAAAGAAAAAAAAATTTTTCTTTATATAAATAAATAATTGTTACAAATAAATAATTAAAAAAAATTTTTTTTTATAGTTTTAAAGTACTCTTGAAGCCATTCAATTTTCATTATGAAATTTTTTTTCTATCTCTTACAGTTCTGGCGATATTCGCTTCGAAAGAGAAAAACCGATTGTCTTCTATAAAAGGGTGTTTCACCCTCTAGAAAAGTGTGTATGGACACGGATAAAAAAATACGTGTCGCTTATTTTTGTCTGGAGAATAACATATTAAAAGCTCATTAAAATCGGAAGGGGACAGTTGCGTCCCTTTCTTTGTAAGATAACTTACTACCGAGAACCGTCTGAGGTAAACGATTCGGCAAAGTTCGGTATATTTGAGTACCTCTAGCAAAATAATCCACATAGCAAGAGTTTGTTGTCTAAACTAGTATAATGTAAATCAAAATATATAAGGCTCTGAGGATCTAATAAAAAGGAATTAAAAAGCCAATTAAGATTCGAGTCAACGGAGTTATTGATGAATTAATTAATATACATTCGTTGCACTTAAGATGAAATAGATATATATTTTTGGTGTTTGGCAAAAGTAAGAAAGAAAATTTTAGTGTAATCCAATACAGCGAACAAAGCCTACTATGACATTAAAATAACGACAAGTAATGTTAACTTACTAAACAATCGGCCGATGAACCACAAGGGATCGGCTTTTCCTTGCGTTATCTAATCGCGCGTTCTAACGTTTATACAACTGATAATATAGTGTCGTTATCTCATTTTGTGATTGGCCCGATTATATGATTGGCGCATGAAGGCTTGACGTATCAATGATCACGAATAGAAAAATGCGCTCGTTCGCACGGTGCAATTAAAGTGTGTAATCACACTAGCGATTGCGTGATTATGATTAGCGATAAAGCAAAGAAGTTACCGATTGCTTTGCTCTTACTGATTGAAAAGTAATCGTCAATTGCCAATCACGATCCCTCAATGGCTAATATAATTATGGCTTAACACTAATGATAATAAATGCGGTTGTTTGACACGAATCTTTGTCACGCGATAAATATAGCGAAATATTGGAGGATACAATCACGGAATCGTGCATTCGTATCTCAGGCGTGAGTTAATAAGGATGCGCGACGTCAACGATGGACCGTATCGCTGGTGCAGCCGATATGGTTTAGATAAATCACCCACGCACACAGTCGTGTGTTTGTTCCGCTGCTTGAATTGTCATTGCCGTTCGCCCACTCGTTACATATATATATATATATATATATATACGTATCGCGCGACATAAATAACGCGCAAGCGGATTCAGGTTTAGGGAGCAAGAGTCACGAGTCCGGACGCGTTTCGCTAAATGAATCTAGATCTAGAAATGAGTCACGTAAGATGGACACGTTTGTCGCGGGAAAGCTAGTTCACACTCGAGAAATAATTTGACTACGGCGCGCTTTCTAACGATAATAACGCGAAAATGCGAAAGTTGCGCAACGATCCTCGTCGCGTTACGATCCTAACGCATCGCGGTAGACCATTAACGGAAGTCCACCGAAGTGCGTGAGCTCTTTGTTTCCGGAGTTGTTTAATCAAAAAGACTCGTATAATTTCTTTTTAATTATATTATGTATGTACGCTAATAACACTAGTCTGAGAATTGAAACCATATACTGAAAAAAATTTCTGGTTGAAAATGGACGAATCAGAATTTTCTGATTAAATTTATTAGAATTCTAGTTGAGATAACAGGAATTCTGGTTGATACAATATTTCTGGTAAAATCTACTAGAATTCTCATTTTTACCAAAGTAATTATATCAATCAGAATTCTAATTATCTCAACTAGAATTCTAATAGATTTAACCAGAAAATTCTGATTCGTCCATTTTCCACCAGAATTACTATTTAATTCAACCAGACCATTTTTCTCAGTGTAGGCTCAATGCTTGAACTTAATAAAGTAATGTAAGGTTGGGGCGCTGATTTCGAAAATCAAATCCATTTATTGGCATAAAAAATGTTATATATATGGACAGCCTCAATGAAAAGAGCTTCAGGGCAGATAACACGGCAATTTTAAGATAGAAAAACATAACATTAAATTAAAAAAATAATTTTAATATAGTTTTACTATGAGATTTAATATTTAATATTATAAAAATAATTGCAATTACTTTCAAGTTTAATTAAATATTTTTGAAATAACTACACGGAAAAAACAGTATGGTTGGTCTACACAGAAATCTGATGATGCCAACCAGATTAAATAGTAAAATATGGAACAACTATTTATGTGGTTGCTTGAACCATAGTATGATTAGGTTAGGTTATGTTGCAGCAATGACGGCATTTCACATATACATATTTTTAATTGTAAACGTGGTGAATCGCTTTTGCTTTTTGAAATGATAACTTAATTTATAGCACGATGTATAGTAACAAGAAATTAATTCTTATTAATAATTTATTCTTATTACATCATGCTTTATAATGTCACGATTGACGCAACTATACGGATATATAACTTATCCATAAATGATCCTCCAACCAAGTTTTGGTTATTACAACCAAATCACGCCGAACTATTACTTTGTTTACAAAACACGACTAACTACAATACATTGATATAGTTGACACATTAAAATAAATAAATCGTATCAACTATATTCCTATCACATAAAGATAATTAGGATGATGTTTCTATATTACTCACAACTAAATATTTTTAGTTATATGAACTATATCTTTTTTTCCGTGTAACTATAGTAATATGTAATTATAGTTACAAATACTAACGTTTTTTTTTCAGTGCTTATTCGGATGTAAAAAGAATTATGTTTGTATAGGTTGATGCATTGCAACCCTTCGCGGTTGAATAAACTTCGCGACTCTTCTTTATGTAATAACGGAGTATTGCAACAGTGAAAGTCACGCACTAAACGTAACAGGCTGTCAAACAGGTGCGGGTCCGTGCATGGTGTCTTTAAATATAAAGGAAAAGAATCACATGTGACGTATATACGCCCCTGCCTCTCGAGTATGCCGAGGCACAGTCCCCACGAGGAAGGATAATTTTCCAGAGACCTACTTTCCGAAAGACCTGTTTTTACACATAGTGCTGATAATGATAAAAACGTAAATAGGAAAGTACAAGCTAACATGCGTGTCATGTTTGTCGAATTGATCGAGAACGCAAATAGATGCACGAAATCGTACATCGATGATTAATTATGAATGACCCGATTATCGATGCAGTCCTTTCGCATCACGTAATCCGGTGACTTAGAAACACAATCGTGAAATCGTGAAATCAACTGTTGAAACCAAACGCTTAAACAGCGATTTCCAACAGTTATCTTGACTAGTTACCGTGTCGGAGATAAACACATTATTTGTACGAAAGTACGTTGGTTGACTCGTATTGTTATTAGAGAAGAGAAGACTTGTAATTCTGTTTTCGAAATTGTCGATCGGTTCAATCCTTTATACTTGTAATGGCAAACCTCTCTCCATTTCTTTCTTCAAAAATCGAACGATTCAATATAGGAATGAACGTTTTGATTCCATTCAATATATTGTTTCAAAATGACCAAAAGATGTCATCATCTTAAGAAACGAATTTACATCGTTAGAAATAAAGAATGCACAAACAAAGAATACATACAACAGTAAGTCTTACATCAAGAAGAAGAAAAAGAAGATGAGTCCGACTTACGCTTACAATAGATGGAAGCATAATTATGTACATTCCAGATCAAAAGTTTGGAAACACTTTTTAAAAATTGATATTTTTAGGATTACTCACTGAACTAAAATTGTACGTAAATACAATAAAATATTTATTGAATTATAATAATGAAAAAATAATGAAAATTGGTCCAACGAATTCTCATCATGATTTAGGTTATAAAACTATTACTAGAATTCATTACAAAGATGAATATATAATTATATAAATGAATTCAGTTATCGTATCAATGAATTAACTATATTAAGTCGGACATTAAATCGGACATTAATTAACGATCATTCATTGGACTTCATTTGGATTCATTGGATCAAAAATGACT
This sequence comes from Mycetomoellerius zeteki, assembly GCF_001594055.1. Lineage (NCBI taxonomy): Eukaryota > Metazoa > Arthropoda > Insecta > Hymenoptera > Formicidae > Mycetomoellerius > Mycetomoellerius zeteki. The sequence goes on from NW_017257520.1 coordinate 297,515, forward strand.
AAAATTTTTTTCAGTGCTTGTTAAATATTCTTAACAACTTATTTTTTTAATTTTATAATTCTTTAGATCTAATATATACCCCTGGCGGAAAAAAATTTTTATGAAAAAGTACAGAATAACTACATAGAGTGAGACAAAATCTTAGAAATTCTTAATTTTTCATAGATATTCATAGTGAGACGTAGAGTGGCGTTGTTTGAGGGCTCAGGATTTCTAGGATTTCAAAGAAACAATTTTGCTCTACGTCCTATTACGAATATCCATGAAAAACTAATAATTTCTAAGATCTTGTCTCAATCTATATAGTTTTTGGTAAAACTTTTCCGCTAGGAACGTTATTGAATTTGAATTATTGTAAATAACAGTGTAAAAACATTTTTACGATTGTTTATTCAAATATCCGTAATCGTAAAAATTATTATTGAATACGTAACAATGTGTTTGTTTAAACATCAATTTTTAGATTCAACTGTTATTGGATCTGAAGAATTATTGTTAAAAACATTATTATGAATATTTGAGTAAAAATAATCACAAAAAATATTAATTTTTAAAATTTTCAAACTTTTGATCCGGAGTATTATTATGAGAGACATAATTATATTATGTCCTCAAATTACATGCAGTCGTCCACGATGAACATTAGAAGAGAGAAACTCTCTAGACATTGTGAACATGATCCTCAATTAGATAAAGAGGTATTCAACGCTAAGCGTGCCGTAGACAATAAGAAGGATACAAGATAGATCTTGAATAGTCTCGATACAGTATAAGACGGTCTGAGTGGATTATGCGGAAAGCGTTCCGCGAAATTGGAACTCGGCGCGATGTCGGTGATACACGGAACAGTTATTGTCCGTTTTACGTGAAAATGACCTTGGTAGGAGAGTTAGTGCGACGACGTATCCCGCGTTGTCATTCCCGGAAAATCCAGTCATCGTGTGACACTCGTATCTAATTACCCGCGTTATAGGTACGTCTAATAAGCCGTTGTTCCGAACCGATCGGGTCCACCGGAAGTGGCCGTTTGCACACGGAAATTCGGGTCGCGTGCAAGAAGTTGTCGGCACATTCCGCGAATTCGGATGACGTCTCGCCGCGTAAGTTTCCATTGGGTCGCAAGGATCACCATTACTATGCTTATAGTTAAACGTCAAAGCGATTTCCGGGTTCTAGCGATTCAGTGCATGACTCATTCGATGAATTGCGATTGAATTGAATTAAGTAAGATTCGATTCGATTCGGATTTGAATTCCAAACTACAATATTAAAAAATCTTGAATCTCTCTAACAATAAGAGGTTTGGATATAAATCACATACAGGGTGGGGCAGTAACTCTGTCCACTTAGAATACCTACGTTATTTTTAGAGATATAAAATAATATATTTACTAAAATTGTATAGCATCTTTCCAGTACTGATCCCGGTAAAAAATTTATCGTGTATGAATATGTATAGAGGAAAGCCGCTTATTATAAGATAGGCTCCTAATATGAGATTTAGCATTTCCGCTAAATTAATAAACGCTATCTATTGGTTCCACCACGAATTTATTGCTCTTGAAGACTACTTGAAGAAGGATTGAAAACTATTTAGTGAAAGATTCATTATTAGATCATGCCTGTAGTCGTAAAAAAAGATTTTAGAATTTGAACGTCTTCAAGTTTCATTGAGATGAGCCTTTAAACCTTGTTTATTGTTTAATAAATAAACATTTAGCAATAAATTCTTCATAGTGATAGAATCAAATCGTACTAATAGAAAAATACGGGATATGTTGAATTGCTTAATTACAGAAGTTAAATTTGATGATCATAAAATCATAAGGCGTGGAAATCGTAATATGAGATACCCAGGGTATTTCTAATATGAAATAACCTATGCTCCTATGTTATAGTGAAAATCGTTGCTAAAGTACAATGTTATTGTACAATAATAAAAAGGACAACCGGAATGAACATCGAGTTCCTGTTTTTGCGATGTTTGGTTCCAACTATCTAAAGACGAGGTGTGTGTGAAGATAGTGTCTCACTTGGTGGAAATTTATTAAATAATGAGAGTTCTGAGTTTATTTTCAATAGTTCTATAGTTCTATATAGGATAAATAAATAGTTCCGGCCATTAAAGCCGAGAAACCCAAAATTCAAAATGAGACGCCAAGTTCACACAGGGCTAACTCCGTCTAAAAAAGTTTCCAGCCACAGTTTCTTATAGGATTTGAAAAAATACATAGTTCTACAAAAAGTTCTGACACCTAACATTGTTATTTTGATTATTAAACAATTTTTTTCACTAAAAAAAAGTCTTTAGAAAGAACGAAGATAAGACGTTGTCCGATTTCAAAGCGTTCTGTTAGTTTTATGGTACTTTTCGTATAGTTCTGAATGTATCCTAACGTATTCCGAAGAGTTCCGGTGATATAAATTATTTGTTAATTTTTTAAACAATTTTTATCACCCGAGAAAGGCGCCTTTCAAGCTATATGTGTGAGACGCTAGCCGATTTCCGACAGTTCTGAGATATATGGTACTTATCGTGTAGTAGATGATAAAAATTGTTTAAAAAAAATTAACAAATTATTCATATCACCGGAACTCTTTGGAAAACGTTAGAACACAATCAGAACTACACGATAAGTACCATATATCTCACAGAACTGTCGGAAATCGGCTAGCGTCTCACACATATAGCCTGAAAGGCGCCTTCCTCGGGTGATAACAATTGTTTAAAAAATTAATAAATTAATTATATCACCGGAATGAGTTTCCACCAAATGAGACGCTATCTTCACAAAGACGAGTTATAGATACAATGCATCGCATGTTCATTTTGCACGCACACTGGCTGTGTTTGTTTGTATTTTAGAAATATTGAATAAAGTTTTTTAATTGCAATACTGATATACTTTTCGTTTTATTATCGATTTTTCGGGGTATCTCATATTAAGAGCACAATTTTTCGACTTTGCGATTTGCTCACTTTTTACATTTCTTTAATTTAAAAAAAAAAATAGAATTTGAATTAAATTTTATATAGCATTATCTTAAAGCTTATTAAAAAAAAAATTTCTTTCAAAATGACCTATTATTTTTTTAAATCTGCTCACAGATTTCTAATATTTATCCCAACTCGGTATCTCATAATAGGGGCTTTTGTTCTAATTATGTATAAACATACATAAACATGTATAAATATTCATAAACATACATAATTTTATTAATATGAAATATGTCCATACATGTTCATACATCCTTTTTTCTCTTGTAAAATTACTTTTTAGTATAATAGAAATAACAATAGCAATGTGAAAACATTAAAAATAATTAAGAGGGTAATTTTCACACTATTTGTTTTAAAAAAAATCAAGTTTGAAGAAATGTAAAAAAATTTCTTATGTATAATTATGTATAAAATTATGCATAATAATTGTGTATGAGCAATTTTTTTTCATTTTTCCAAACTTGTTTTTGTTTCTAAAATGAACAATGCGAAAATTATCCCTTTAATTATTTTTGATGTTTTCAAATTACTAATATTATTTCTATTATACTAAAAAATAATTTTACAAAAAAAAAGAGTTGTATGAATATGTATATGGACATATTTCATATATAATTATACATATTTATGAATATTTATACGCGTTTGTGTATGTTTAGACATATTTATACATATTCATGTATGAAAAATTTTTTACCGGGATGTATTATATTGAAACTTGATCGTAATAAATATTATTCTTCTTATCGTAGAAATCTTTTTTTATTAATTATATAGTAAGACTCAATCTACCCTAACAATAATTATGTTAATTAAAAATTGTGTCAATAATTCGATTCGATTTAATTTGGTTCGATATTAAAAAACCTTGTTTCACACATCTCTAAAGATGTATTTCTTATTCACAGCCGACGGTAAACTTTCGAGAAGTGACGTCATTCCCTTCCGATGATGTGTACGCATCAAAACGGTATCGCGATATCAAAAATAAACATTCCTATCGTGCTCACTGGTGTCATTCATGCTCACCGTACGAGCGGAGCATTGGAAGGACAGGGACTCCGCCTGTATTCATCCGGCGTGGTTAGTTAACTATACATGCGGGTAGAATAACTCTGTCCACGCAGCTTCTATTTCCCTCGCGCTCTCACGGCCTTCGTCATTCTCTCCAATCTCTCCCCTGTCCCCTTTTGCTTCGACAATGACGTAGCGTCACTTGACGAAGGTATATACGTGCTCTTTCACGACTTCGTATTCCGTTCCGCGCGATTCACGTTGTCACGAAGAAGACCGAGATAGCTCCGAAGTCGCGTAAATGGGACGCGCGCGATGCTTCGACAGGGCGCTTTGTCTCTGACTTCGTTATTGTTTTCGTCGTGCCACCTTCTCGTACAATTATTATTCGCGTACCGCGTAGGATGCGAGATTTTAATTCGTGCGATAACAAAGGAAGACTATTGTAAAATGAATCATCGTTTTGATGCTACATTAGCTCAAATTTTGTGGTCAGGATAAACATATCGTGTTAGAATAGATAACGAAAAATAATATAAATGACTCATAGACTCGTTCAGCGGAAGAGAATGATTTAACGACCAATCCAACACTGAGACCAGCCTATCTTATCGTTTCTTATATATTTTTTGAGAGTTTGAAGTTTATCAAAAAATTATACCTTAATTATAACTTAAAAAAATCTGCAAAGAAGCGTCACATATTACTGGAAGATGCCAAATTAGAGATCCCCTAATAAGGAAGGAATACGTACTTGCAACATCCTGTGTTTTGTTCCGCATTTCGTAGGAGCCTTCATTAGCTTTAATTCACGTTCCGCGCTCGTTTTTCGCAGAATTCACGTTTTTTTTGTACCGGAAAAAACAGAAACACCTGCGTGGCTGACTATTGTTGAATTATGACACTGATCTTATCGAAGTGACTATCACTCAATAACATCGGCGCGACATGTCTTTCGACACGTTTGTCGACTCAATCTTCTTTTATAGCGAATTCAGTCATTTGCATTACACTAGATTAATGTATATTAAAAGTTGCTATTTATATAAAATTAGCAAAGTTGAATGTAAGAGCATATAAATATTTTAAACGATTAAATGCACAAAAATAATGTCGTTTTGTTATTTAAGAGAATATACGTGTATTGTCAAAGCTGATAGTATTATATACATTTAGACATATCATGTTTTGTAATTGATAGAATCTCATAACAGCAGTCTTGCTGACGCCTTACCTTTTGCTCATACCGTTCTGTCTCTAACACTTAAGGTCTGCTTTTTATTCCTGCACTAGCTCGTACTAGAATTTTCTTTCTCGCTTTTGTTAAATATATCGTGTATCTAACTTTAAGTTTCAAAAGTGTCTTGTCACAGCCACAGATAACAGCCCTTCAATTCGGCACCTTTAGTGCAAGTAGCTTACTTGCTTAGTATTTTATTATCACCCGAGTCGAAATTTTAGTCTTACTTTCAATCTCTTTCAACCTCAATTAAACCTTATAAATCTGTTTTGAACTTCATCAATCAAATAGAACTTCTTTCAATATTACTTCTACAGCTTCTATTTAGAAAATTTCTTTTGAACCTAAAAATAGAAAATTTTCCGATAATTGCTATTTACAGGCTCAACGTAAGAACTCAATTCACTAGATTAGAACCTATTAACCTATTATAAATCTCTAGAGTCTATATACGTCCTAAAACTTAGGTTCAAAGTATAAGGAGCAAAATTTCGATTCGGGCAGTGTTGAACAATGTAGTAACAAAGTATTACAGTAATATTATTATTATTGAGATACTTTATATAAATTAGCTTTTTTAATGTCAACTAATCCAATGTGCAAGTGTGATTAAGTTCACCATTAAATTCAACGGAGAAAAAAAATGGCACACAATGGAAAAATGACAACAAAATTGATTCTATCTGGCAAAAAATCGAAAAAATGAATTCGCGACGGTCTCTCGTGAACGTTTGAGGAAGGATTTTTCAGCTTTAGCTACTGTGTAGAATTGCGACAACTAAAAATAGAAGTGATTTCTGGTGCGAGATCAGAAATAGCTCGCGCGACGAGAGAGTCGTCTCGTGCCAAACAATCTGTTTTGTTTCGCAATATTGTTGTCCGTACGGTATGGAAGGTCGGCAAGATTTGTAATGACGCTCAAGAGTCGAACAGACCTATGGATAGCCGAGGTAACGGACTCTCGAGAAGTAAGCGAGAGGAAGAAACCGGTCGGAGCGTTCGATCGAATTTTTACTCCGGCTCGGCGCAAGTGAGCTTCTCGTCACGGAATAATCACGCATACCGGAGCCAAGGACTCCGCTCGTGGCAGGCACAGTCGTGCACCGCGTGCAAAGCCGCTCATTCATGAGCGTCCCTCGACGAATGGCAGTTTCACCCAGTGGTATCTGATGACTGGAAAAAGGTTCGAATTCCAGAAACACGAAGACGCACTAACGACGACCGATGCACGTAGAAAAAACATGAGGAATGTGAACTACGAATGTTCGTCTACGAAGATATCTTTTCTTCTTTAGTATGCTATATCAGGCCATTTTGACAGTGACGATCGCTTTAGAGAGTCATTTTGTGACTATACGTGACATAAGACTCGTTCTTCGTAGCTGGTGTATTCTCTTTGTATTTAAATATGAAATGCTGAAATAGATATGTTTGAAATTTAGCGAAAGCGAGAAGGGAAGTTCTGGTACACTGTGACAGAAAAATGTTTGATATTTATAATTATAATTATATGTTACTATAACTATGATTATTACTGCTTTATACATACATAAATATTAGTAATAATAACTGTGTGTATATTTCTATCAACCTTTGATGATACAGCTATATATATAATCATTATTACTAACATTATAGCAATAATAACTATAAAAATGGAGCACCTAACAATAATTATTTTATTATGCAACTATGGTCAGAAATACCAAACATTTTTCTCTCACTCACAAGGGAACCTCTCGAAGTGTCAAATTCTGATTTTAATGAAACTTTGTGAACTTGTAGTTTACATAAAGAGATGAATTTAGAAAATATCAGAATTTGACACCTCGAGAGGTTCTCTTATCAGTCCAGTGCAGCAATAAAAAATAAATCTTAGTCCATCAAGGAACAAGTCAGGTATTGCCTTACCTGAGACCGTAACAGTTTTTTTGCTTTTCAGATTTCTACCAAAATTCTGGCAAATATATATAAGATAGTTAATATTCTAAAAAATATATTCCCATAATCTTTTGTGCCAAAGAGACTTGGGAAAGTGAAATATACGTGTTTAAGGCATTTTCTCACGTCTTTCAGATTCCAGATGACGTCCGTATGTCACGCGGCTCGTTTGTCAATCTCCTCGCCGGTGAAAACTACAATTAGTGAATGTTTAGCTGCAATGTAATCGCGCTCCAGGCTGTTTACAACAACAACGTGGTTAACTAAATTAAAATTTTCTCCCAAATGCTGACGCACCAATTTTGAGCGACGTGTACGCGACCGTTACGCTTTCCTCGTCACGTTCTAACGCGGTCGAGCGGGTAAAAACTGGGCCGCGTCAGCTGGATGAAGCTCTATTACATGCTCCGGTAAACGGAGCAATCGAACTGTCGCGGAACTTGAAGTAGCGCTTCCTCGTCATCATCTGCGATCTCGCTCGGATCTCGGGTATATACGTATGTATAATCCGATCGGACGCGGAGAATCATGGCATCCGTCTCTTATCTACGCGCTGTAACAACGAACCTACGATCACCGACAGAGCGAGCGATCTCTTGCGTAAGTCCGGATCTACAATAGATGTTTTAAGACTTAAGCCGTGAGAAATTAACCAATTATAGTTGAATTCGAGGGGAATAATCGACCGATTCGTCCATTTCTTATGGCTTAAGGCTTAAAACTCTATTGTAGATCCGGGGTAATATGCCCATGTTTTTATCTCATTAAGCTTTTATTTCGTCAACCTTTTCAACTGAACATCTTGCACCGTACGTCTTCCCAGATAACAAAAAATGTCTAAAATCGAGTCATAAGACGTTTTTATGCATCAAAAAGACGACTTAAAAGACGTCTTATGTCACAATTTTAGACTTTGTGTTGTTTGGATTGTCTCTTTTTTTTCAACAAAGACCCTGATGAAAATAAGAACTTCTAGAAGGCGAAAATTGAAACAATGAAACGTAAAAGAAGCATTTACGCTTCTTTTACAATTTTGATGTTTCAATTTTCGCCTCTTAGGAATCTTGTTTACGTTTCTGTTACTCTCCCATTACATTCGACTTACGCTCCGATTTTTATTTTCACCGGGAGAAAAACAGAAAAGATGAACCGTGCAAAAGTTCAGATGAAAATGACAAATCTATTTTCTCGCGTACATTATAGTGTTCGATAAATGTTTTAGACATTTGCGGGGCAAATAAGGCGTTCATAATCGATTATTACATTTAAGACTGTCTTAAGTAAAGTCTTGAGATTCACGAACGAATCATGGGCTTTCTACAATAAGCTATTATCTAAGTTTTAAGTCTTAAATCATAAGACATCAATCAATCAGTCGAGTGTACGAGAAAAATAATCGATTGGTCAATTTCTTATAGCTAAAGACTTAAAGCTTAGGTAATGATTTATTGTAGAAAATCTATTAGAGTGCTGTATTTACATTTTAAGATATTACTTAAGGGGATGCTGGAGTGACCAAATTATCACATTACCCCGGATCTACAAGGGTTTTAAGCCTTAAGTCATAAGAAATGGACGAATCACAATCGAGTATTCCCTTCGGATTCGACTGTAATTGGTCAGTTTCTTACGGCTTAAGTCTTAAAACATCTATTGTAGATCCGGACTTACAGCAGGAGGTTATCACCTCCTAATTTTGCGTCTACTTTAATCCTATAAAAGGATTTTTTATTCCGTACAGTCAATTCGAAGATTTTTACACGGTAATGTGATAATTTGGTTATTCCAACATCCCCTTAAGACGGTCTTGAAATAAGAACGGACTATGAATACCAGCTTTACGTTTAAAAACTCGGCTCGCTTTAAGATATTGTCTCGTGCTATGATATCGCTGGGTATATTTTTTTCAGGAGACGCGATAGTGTCTCTTATTAGAAAAGACCCGTATCTCACGATAAACGATATCGAACGTGATCGAATGCCTGGCCGTACGTGTTCGCTGCGTGGATCTTGCAGGGATCTCCAACGGGTTCTGCCCACTTCTCAGGTCAATTACGATGGCACTCAGGAGAGACGTAGATCCATTCGCGTGGCGGATCGGCACACACGCTGAACGTTTTGGTTTTACGCCACCGATGTTGCGCGGCAGAAAATCGCACGCACCGAAAATATACGTACAATCGGAGCACGAGGAAATCAATTCTACTCACTCTCTCATTCTCCACGATACGCGACGCAAGCTGTGTACCGAAGCCTAGCAAGGTAGGTAGAACGCAGTAGAAGGGTCTTTGCGCGTAAACAGTGTGCGTGTGGAGAGTATACGCCAGGCGTTCCCGATGCCTTTCATTCAACTGAAGCGGATTGCGAACTGCAGCAAAGCAGACCCGCAGGCATCCGGCCGGTTGCCAGCCGTTACTCGATCGCCCCGCTCTTTCCACAGAACGAATCTGCCAAACAGGACGCATGCGCGCGCTCGTCGTTGAAAAGGAGCGCGAAAGCCGCGTACCTAAAGCCGTAATCACACTACGGGCTCCCGACTCTGCCTCGACTGCCAACTCTGACTGCCGGCCTATAATGGAGCAATAATAATGAGACTGATTTATTGTTATTGGTCCATTATGGGTCGGCAGTCGAGTCAGAGTCGGGAGCCTGTAGTGTGATTACAACTTAAGGCATGTGTTCAGTAGAAAGACGAGCTTTGCAACTGTTGTACAATTATTTAATATGATCGGTCCTGTCCTTAGTTCCTCACTGGATCTAAATGTATAAATCAATCATATTAAAGAATCTTACAACAGTTGCAAAACTTCCTTTTCTGCTAAACGCAGTCATTGTTATAAGATACGGAGGCTAGACATAATTTGAACACCTGAGAAATATATATTACTTGGTTTATTAATAATTAAAATATATGTAAGAAATGTTCAAGGCTCAGAAGAATATAACTTAATAATAATTAGCCTAATAAGCCTATTTGAGCCAATCACAAGATATTTATTGTGTGAATTAAAAATTAAAGAATTAAAACATTACATGTATATTAATAGTAATTCGTAGCATCGTAGTACGATGAATTACGATTAATATACATGTAATGTTTTAATTCTTTAATTTTTAATTCACACAATAAATATCTTGTGATTGGCTCAAATAGGCTTATTAGGCTAATTATTATTAAAATATATATAGTGCATAAATATAGTATGTAAAGTTAAGAGATATTGGAGGAGGAGATTTGTTTCTTATTCTGCTCTTCAAAATTACTTAGGGTCGATTGTTCCATCTTTTAAAGTTTATCTGTTAGGTAAATTTGGCAATCCGCGCACGTGATTGAATAATCTTGTTACTTATCTAACAGGTAGAATAGAACCCTTAGAATGTTTAAATCAGACGATTGCGTTAGCTAGGAAAGATGTTGAAGTTTTAGAGAATAGAGGACAATTTTTAAAAAAACGGAGTAAGAAGTAAATTTCCTTCCCCAGCATCTTGTATTGGAAGATAGTTCTGTTAAACAAATGATACATTTCATTGATGATTATTCAAGTATTTTACGATTCTATTCCAACAAGAATCTATATTAAAAGCGAATATGGGAACAGTTTCTCATTAATAAAACAAGTAAGTATTTTCCAGGTATTCACGTATTAATTTGTTCATCCTTTCTGTATCTCTTATAATATTGTCTTAAAGATTACAACGGACGTATTGACAACGTTTCTGTACAAAACATATTTATTTAATAATTTATGGAGATGCGCATACACAGCGTACAACGTACAAGCGTTCTTGCAGTACCGCTACTTGGTGAAAAGTCGCATTCGATTTTCTAACGATTAAGTATGTACAATCACATCTTTCGTTTAGCGATCGTCGGATGAAACAGGATCGTTTGCTACTTAAGTTCCTCAAGTAAACGAATCAAATTAAAGCCTGTTCTACAATAGGACCGCAAGCCGTAAGCTATAAGAAATTATTAAATCACAGTCGATTATTTTTTTCATATTCAACTGTGATTGACCAATTACAGTTTATGACTTGCGACCCTATTATATAGAACAGGCTTAAGACATCGGCTGCCATTAACACGGAATGTAGATCTATCTGTCTCATTCTATTTTATTTATACAAGACAAAATCAGATAGATCGACTGCTTAAAATAGAGTGAGAAAGCAACTAATACAAAATAAGTACTTTATTCTTGTGTCAAGTCCCTACAATACACAATGGTTTTCCTCTGGATTGTTAATTAAATTTGTTGCCGTGTTGGCCATGCTGCTGGCTGTGCTACTGGTTTGACTTTAGACAGTGCGAGTTTTCATGCTAGATGAATAGCTGGATCTAAAGGCCATAGAAAAACTTTTTCGGCTGGCAAAAGATTTAAGTAGTAAATGAATTGACCGATCATGGTAAAGATCATAAGACCATGACGTAAGCAAGTAGCGAATCCAACATATTGATTTCCTTAGCGCTTAAATTTTACGTCCTAAGTTTTTCTATGTGCCATGGTCTTAACTCTGCTTGACAGAAGAGCTCGAATAAATAAATATCAAGTCGTTGCTGTTGTCTTATATCATTAAAAAGATACAATAAAAATTTTTCTTTTTATTCTTTTTTTAATAAGTGGACGTCATATTTCTCATTTCTTCCTATTTAAGCAAATGACACGTGATCAAAAAGAATACTTCGATAACATGATGACATAGGATGCGTCCTAATTTGTTCTTATAATGAGTGAGCAAAATCATGTAAGAAAAACAGCGTACTTGACCTTCTAGCAGATCAGTCAGCAACGTGTCCATCGTATACGTACTATTCTGTTTTATTTATATCGCTTTCTTCTTATTACAGAACAATCAAAAGTCATCATTCAGTATTAACTTTTACTTGAGGAACTCTATTTACTACAAGCGACGAGCGCCACGCATTTTGCTCGACATGGCGCGCTATTCGACATGGCGAATCACCTAAAAATATTTCGCTATCGATTAATTTTCTCTCTCTCTCTCTCTTTCTTTCTAGCTTCTTCTTTTCCAATCGCGAGCCGATGTCGAGAGAAATTTGAGACGCAATTAGAATATGTACGACCGCAGCGCATAAATATACAAAGTTAAAAAGACCTGACTATTCAGACCCGATTTCTTTTGTTTACCTAATACAAAGCTTGCGTATCTCTACATGCAATGCTGTTTGCGTTCTGTCAAAAATATTCTATGTACAAAGATGGGGTATGTGCTTATAAAAAGAATATATGATTTCATAAAATGAAGATCCCCGTGGCTTTGTCTCGTGTCATAAAATATAGAAAGTCTCACTCGTCCACTAAGATTCCGCGTATTAGGAGGAAAGATGGTCCGCTGAAACTTAATGCGCAGGCATCGAATCTGTACATAATGCAGTGGCAGTTGAATATCTATAAAAAGCCCGTGTATATTACACACTGCGAATTGGAAATACAGATTCTCTCTTCCTTTAAGACGTCTCAATGATTTCCCGTACGAACCACATTTAAACACTATCAGACGTAGTGCGCTAATGAGAAAAATCTTGAATTGTAAATAGATTTTAACTATAAAGAGACATCTTATAATTCAACTATAAAGAGATATCTTATAATTCAACATGACAACATGATACATGACAAGAATGCTCTTTGATTCAACAGTAGGATCTCGTTATTAATATGCGATAATGAGATTCTGCTATTATTAAATATCGAATAACACGTTTCGAAGTCGGTATATCACCTTGTTTCGTAGAATCGTCATCATTTCCTAAAATTTCACACAAATGTTTTGCGAATAAACGTAAAAATAAGTACTACAACAGTTAAAATGAGAATGTAACTAGAAAAATGTACAAATAAAGGAACAGATCCTTTGTGATTTTTGTACATCCCGAATGTAGAAAGGTTAATCTTGCATATCTATGTGCGATCTATATTGTAACCTCAAGGGTGGGTCCCGGAACCTCCATCTTGTTACATAAACGAACTTCAATGTGTGGTCTTTACCTAATAATTCGTTATTGCACAAAATATCGATCTGTCGAGAAATACAGACAAATTAATAAGTGACAATTGTAACATCATCTGTAATATCATTGTCAGATACACTTACATCTCTATATTTTTCCATGCCGTTCAAAGCCTTTTTAGCAATAAACTTTTTCATATGCGTTATCGTAGCCTGAGCTGAACACCTGATAAATCGTCTTTTCAGAGTCTTCAAACTTGAGTTTGTACACTCCAAACATACGTTAACCTGCAAATTTGATACGTTAATTTTAACTGATTAAAGTATTCTACTCTTATAAACCTGTATTCTTAACGCTGCATCAGTCTTACCTGTTCATCAGTACGATGATAATCTGATTCTGCATGTGCATCCGCATTGGCTTTTTCATCTTCAACTTCTCCAGCATTGGGTAAAATATCTTTAGGACAAGGCAAACCTCTGGCTCTGTAAAATTCTCTTTCTCTTTTGATTTCATCTAAAATAAAAAAACATTTCTGTTAATAGTTGAAAAGAAAAATTTATATTAAGGGATCAGAAAATGAAATAAAAGTAAAAGAGCCAAAATGAGCAAAAAGACCTTTCAACTCTGGATAATTGCTTTATAAAAACAAGCATTGAATTTATATTATCCATTGAAATAAAGTTCTTACTTTCTTGGAGATTAGGAACTAATTTGTAGACAATATCCTGCATAGTTCTGTCGAAGCTGATGTACTGGAGTGGATGAGACTGATGTATGACAATTTGACATGTCGGACAGGTATGTTTCTCCTCTAGATGCTTTACCAAACAACTCTTGCAGAATGTATGTAAACATTCGGTAACAGTAGTGGCGTCAATTAAATATCCGCGACATATTTTGCATGTTATGTGACTGTTTAGAGTTTTCAGTTTTATCCTTCTTTCCATGGCATCGACAATCACCATTTAACAGAGAGATATTACCTGTAATGACGGATATAATGGTTGCATTAATTAAACATAGATATTAATAACCGAAGGTTAATGGAGCAAGAAGGTTGTTGGAGTGAAAACGGGTCATCGCTCAAGGAAATACTAGATTCAAGAAAATGCGAACGGACCGGGTTAATCTGCTGTTATATACGACAAAACGCGGTTACGATTTCGGGGCGGTGTGCTAAAGGTAATTGTGTGCGGAAAGTGGGTTATCGGATCCTAACCTCAATTTGAAACGTAATCGCACGGTGGTGCTCCGCCAGTTTTTACTCGTCACAAATCTCTGCGGGGTGGATTCGCAAATTCCACAGCATACTTGCACCTCGATTCACAGATCAGGGCGAGTGATTTGTGGAACTAAGGAAGTTTCACTAAAAGTCTGTTTTAAAAACAACTCAATGGTTAAACGTTTACTCATACGACAACAAAACGAACCATAACGGACTGAGGTGGACTGAGGAATGAGCCAATGAGGCAAACTGATCACGGCGCCGCGCCGCTCGCGTCGAACGACTTGAACCAGAGGAACCAGAGAGAAATCTGTTGCGAGAGAGGATATAAGGGCCTTTTTCCTGTAACCGCAAAATGCCCCCGAACGCTACTGTCCTCTGATGAAAGAAAAATCGCGGAAATCGTTGAAATCTTTATTGATTTGATAGATTTATTTCAGCAATTTCAGCGATTTACTTCCATCAGGATCATATACAATTTGTTATAAATATACAACTTTACAAATACTTTCTAAAGATGTTAAAATATACGTAAAAATCGTTTAATAATTTTTATATGCTTGTAAAAGTGACGAAAATTAAGGGGATGTTGGAGCCGCCTGTATTACCGATAAAACTAGCATTTTTAATATTTTTGTTCCTGTTGAATTTCTTCGTTAATGGTTTCACAGAATAAAAATTCCTTTTCCACGATTAAAATATACATGCTAATGTATTTGTCGCTGGTGTATTTTGTGTTCAAAGCTCGAAAAAATAAAAAATTACAGATTTCTTTATCCATCTTTATCTCAGTATGGCGACCACGCTGAAGGTAAAATGAATAAAGAAATTTGTATTTTTTTATTTCTTCTCTAGCTTTGAACACAAAATACATCAGCGACAAATACATTAGCGTGTACATTTTAATCGTGAAAAAAAATTTTTTATTCTGTGAAACCATTACGAAGAAATTCGACAGGAACAAAAACATAAAAAACGCTAGTTTTATCGGTAATACAGGCGGCTCCAGCCCAAAACACGAATGACCCGCCAACGTGCCCTATAAGCGCAAAATGTTCCTAGAATGTTACATGAATATTATTAAAAAAAAATTAAAA